>NW_006431210.1:1317114-1322534 GCF_000325575.1 Pteropus alecto
GCGGACAATTGCCTGAATGGCTTTATGCATAGACTTAGATCCCTTCTGACTGGATTGTCCTGGAAAAAACCATTCTGTGTTTTCTCTTTTATGGAGAAACAGCTGGTCATACCTCCCATTTTGCCTCATGGCTTCCATTTGGCAGACACAAAATGCAGGTGCTGCATCTCTGAATCGAAGCACTGCATTTGGTTCGAGGGGAGAGAATGGCACCTCCTGGAAATGTTTAGAGTTACAGTTTGAGGGAGTGTTTTGGTCCTGCACAATTACGTTTTTACTGACTTCCTTTACATTTTCCTAAGGCAAATGTAACTTTAATACCTAGCCAGCTTTAGATTTTTTTTCCTACCTCTTCTTTAATCATTTACAATAGAGAAAGCCCCCTTATGCCAGGCAGGAAAGGGAAAGACATTAAGTTGAGAGATCCTCCAACATCTTGTAATACTTTTCCTTTAAGAGCCTCATTTCTTTTTCTCCAGCTGCTTTCATCTCTTTGATACATAAGAGTACACTAAGTTGAATCTATAAACAGAACCCACTAATTAAGAGTAATTGCTTCGGAGATTGGTCCAGACGATTCAGCATTATATGCATGTTCTTCTCAGATATCCATTAGCTGCTAATAAGATACTACAGATGTGCCAGTCTGTTTCCTGTTTCCGTCTATTGTACCTTTATTGCCATATATGGACCAATCGGATGGGCGGAACAATAAGTGGATGTCCTTTTGCTCCCTGAACATGTCTCAAAGGAATGTTTGTTATTAGATTGCTTTTTCTGTTTAGTTTCACATCAGTATGTTAATAAAGAAAACATAACATGGAGAAAGTTTTTTGTTGCTTTTCTTCACTTCTGCGTCCTAACTGGTTTATTGTTTAATTAAGTCCCTTTGAATTGATTTTTCAAAGTGTGTAATGCAAATATGCCTGGGCAATGTGAGGAGCGGGGGAATGACATTCTTCCTCCTGCTCTCTTGAAAAGAAAGTTTCCATCTCAATGTTTTAAGTACTTAGAAATTCAGCATGAATATCATGTTGCTATATTTGACTGATTTACACTTGAGACTTGGTAAAAAGCCTATGAATTATTCATTCCCAAGTGACTCTATAAGCCAGAACACCAGAAATCACAACCCCCATTGAAGTTTATAAAGTGAAATAGTTTAAATACTCTCCAGACAGGCTGATGTCTATAGAGTAGGTTTTCCTTCTGATTTCGAATTGCTGTGCTTTTCCACTCACTTATTTTTTTATTTTAGGATAACTTAACTAAAGGTCTTACCCTTTCCTATGGTAAACCTGGTGAATATATTTCGAAGTTGGTGCAAATGTTATGTTATAAATAAAGTAGACTAGTAATTGGTACCTTTTGTTCCTCTTAGGTCTAAAGGAAATTTGTTAGAATAAAACAACAGAGGGGAAAATAATCATTGACTTTTTCTTTGGTCTATATGGAACTAAAAGTGAGAAGAAGTAAACTACAATATATTGAATAGAATTAAACAGTACACCTAAGGAAGGAAATAAATATGTAATTCAATGAAAACTATATAGTATACGTTATAGATATAGTACATGTATACATACATATATGCATACATGTATATATACACATATACATACATATATATACATACATACATAGTAATACCAACTACTTGTAATATTAAAGGATTCTACATAGTTGCTGTATTATGAAGTTTACAAATATGAGTCTTGGCAGCTAACTTTTTATAGGAATGCATTATAATCATTTAAAATGCTACTTATAGCAGTAACACTTTAACCTATGTGCTCATCTGAATTCATAAACTAAACAAGGTCAGGTGGGGGCCATTAGCTGGATGACACTTCCTAAGAACAGTCAAAGCTTCTAAAAATACGTGGGCTGCCGTATTAGACAGGAGCTTTCTCCACGCATTATTTCAAGTGGAATCATGACAAATGTTTGAGGGGGAAGAGGAGTGAAATGCCTTAGGGGAAAAATAGAGTTTTGAATCTATTGATGGGTGCCATTCGTTACTACTTTAATGGAATTCTTCATTTCTTGTCCAACATTCATAATCCAAACCATCCAAGTAATAGACACAAGGTACGTGTGTGTGTGTGTGTTTGGTAGAGGAGAGGTGTCCTGACTTTTTGTTCACCAGAAAATGTCGTCTTTCTCCTGGTAATTCACTGTAGAGGATTTGCCCAAAAAGAAAGCTCTAATTGTAGCCATTGGTTAAATTGTTTTGAGAAGTCGATGCTATTCATGAAAAAGATGAAGACTAATTCAGATACTAGAGTAATTTAGGAGGGGAATGTCGTTATTTGGCTTTGATGACCGTTGGTGGTTTGTCTGCCTAGTCTGAATTATGGATGACTTTTCCTGAGCCAGGATTGGGATGAGGCAAGTAAGGTGCTCACCTAAACTACATAATATAACAGGACACCAAAAAATTCAGAAATCAAGCTGCTATTTTAATGTAATTTAAAAAATAAAATTAATGTAAAAACTTTATCATAAAAAAATACCAAAAACTGAATAAGGACCAGTTTAGTATTGTTACCATTGTTCACTTTGACTTTGTCTTGTCCCCACCTTGCTCTGTACTCCCAAAGCACTTTATTCATTCCTCATGTCCAAGCAAAATTCATTGTGTCCTTTATTCATTATGGTCCTTTGCATCTGTGTCCTGTCAACTGCATGAATAACATCTTGCTGTTAGGGACAAGAACATATCTGTTTTGATATTCCTAACTTTACCCAGTATTATACATTGTATGGAACAGCTACTCCCTAAGTGCTTATTAAATCAAAGAGCTTGGCGAATTAGAGTTCAGACCCTGTTAACATTTACTGAGACTTCTGAAAACCATTATCTCTAAAGTGATACATAAAAGAATATAGGGACTCCACACTACATGAAAGCCTTTTGCATTTGAAGCTTTATATACTTTTCACTTTTATTTTTTCATTCTCAATGGCTCTGTTCTGTGATCATGATGATTTTTAAGGAGCCAGCTATGTTAAGGTACATAGAGATACCTTGTTTTTCGATCTACTATAAAATTTTGACTCATGTTAACATCAGTTTGTGCTAGCTAATGAACATCTCCGCTAGTATGCTCCATAGGCACTTCAAATTTACTCATCCAAGACTACATTCATTCTTGAAAACTGTTGCTTCTTCTCTCTTCCTTATCTTGATGAAGGGCACCATCATTTGCTTACTTTCTAAAACCACAGTTCTGGAGCGACCCTTGATTCTTTATTTAATCCATGTCTTACTCTATTAATGCTTCCTCATTAATATCCTTAGGATTCATCATGACTGTGGACCAAAGTTTCAGGCCCTCTCAGCAGGACTAGTCTCTTGTCTAGGTTTCTAGCCTCTAGTCTTTGCCACCAATCCCATCTTCACACAGTTGCCAAAGTCACCTTTGTAAATGCAAATCTGATAGTATCACTCTCTTCAAACCCATTAATGACTCATGGCTATTACCTTCAGGAGAACAGTCCACTTTTCATAACGCTGAATTCTGGGTCTTCCTTCATCTAGTTCTTTCCTTGCCAGTCTCATCTCAGACTACTTCCTGGCCAATACCCTGCATTTTCTCTATTCTGTGCAGAAGGCCCTTCCCCTAGTTCAGTTGGCACCCTTCCCCCACCAGCCCTTTGTTGGGTTAGATGACCACCCTCTGTGCTGTCATGATATTTGGTACATAAATCCATCATGGAGCAACCCTAATGGGTTCTCTTTCCCCTCTAGGCTGTGAGCTACTTTTGGGAGGGAATGGGTGACACGATATGTCTTCTATTTTTGTATCCCAGAATCCATTGTGGAACCTAACACAGCAATCGTGTGTTCATGAAACTTGCCCAATTCATTAAATCACTTGTTAATTAATTATATTATCCTCACATCCATTCCCCTCCTATCCATCCTCATGGCCATCTTCTAGTTTAGATTTATATCACTCCATTCTCTCTATATGTTTTAGATTCTATCTAAATTGGACTATTGCTACTCCCAAAATATGTCTGTTAATCTATCTCTCAACTCTATCCGGTGAATTCCTTTTTGTATCTTTCAGTGTTCATCTTCCATGCTCTCTGCTCCATTGAGTCTTTTCTGCTTTCCTACACATGAAAGTAATCCCTCCCTTCTTCAAACAGTTCTCTCTCCTCCTACCACATCCCCCAGCACACATACACTTTATTTGCATTAGATTGCTATAATTCATGAGTGGTGACCGTTCACTTGTTAAACTGTGGGCAGGGATTGTTCTTCCCTCTCTCTCTTCCCCCACAGGTCTTGCTCAGTGCTTTGGTCGTAGAAGGGGCTCAGAATTGAATTGGAACTGATCTGAATTGAATAAACTATCCATTTATGAAATAATTTGCTTTAGTGTTGCCAGAATTAAATGGCCATTCCAGTGGCAATATTACTCTAACTCAGTAATATCATTTGATCCACTGAGGAGCTAGTTAATTAAGTAGGTGGATTAAAAATATAATCTGCTAGAGAAAGAATATTTTGGCCAGGCATTCGTACATTTTTTTTCTGAAAAGCATTATGATCTCTCAGTTTTAATTCCTCTTGCTTTCCACCCAAAATAGCAATAGAATTCTTTGCATATGACTGTTGATGGCTTGTTTAGGAACACAGACCATACACCTGTGTGCCAGATGTGCTCTACAGCCTTGTGCTACCCCAGTCCATCTGCAAAGCATACCCCATGCTGGCTCCTTTCTATAGAAAAGGGGGCATCGGTCCCCAGCCTTTTTACGTGATAGGTTCCCTGGTGCTTGCCTGTTTTCCTTAACTTAAAACCCCCTTCATTGAATTTCAATGTCCTGCCTGACCTTTGCCAACACAGGAGGCCTTAGTCCATTTGCTTATCAGTGAGTCTGCTTTTTCTCTGCATGTTTGATTTTTGCCTGGTGCTTTTGAGACTTGTATCACCCCTTGTGAGAGTGCTGTTTGGTCTTCTGTAGCCAAACCAGCCACATCAGCATCAACGTTAGTTAATAGCTGATCAAGTCCTCAAGATTTCCATGTAGTGCCTGAAGAGGGTCATCCGATATTGAATGTAGCTTTAGCTGGAATGAATGGGATTCGATAACGAATGGGTCTGCATTGATGGGCACTGGGGACAGGATAGCTTTGTGATCCTCTTTGTTTCTGTAAGAATGCCTCTGCAACTGAATCTGACCCATTTCTATGCCAATGTGCTAATAGTTGTGGAATCTCATTCATCTCAACAGAGGCCAGTTAGCCCTGGAATCCCATCTGTTTGAGTGGATGCAGTAAAATGTCATGGAAATGGGGCCATTCATTCACATCACCAGTGAGAGCTTTCTCACTGTTAATTTCCCTGCATTTTAAGTGACTCCGATCACACAGATTCTTTCACTAATTAAAAAAAAAAAAA
>NW_006431210.1:1324792-1339532 GCF_000325575.1 Pteropus alecto
TTATTTTGATTTTAAGTGCTTGTCCACAAAGAGAGAATTAAACAGTTATAAAAAAATATGCACAGAATCTAAATAGAGATGCTCTCCTCCCTGTAACAGATTAAAAAAATGTCTCAGCCAGATTTTTTGAGTCCCTCTTAGCATAAGATGCCCAAGGCTGTATTTTGGCCCAGAGGAATTTTGAGGCTGAATTTTTTTTTTCTCCTGAAAATAGAGTTTAAGCAATAGAGAAACAGGATGAGTCTTAATGAGAACAGGGGTAAAAGAGGTGCTGTCTCTTACAGATTGCTAGAGTGACACAATAGTTAAGAATGTGGCAGCCTTTCAGTTAAATTCCTGGCTAGCTGGCAGGCAGAAAAGCTGGAGCCAGTCTGACTAGAGAGTATGGCAGGCGCTTGGAAAATCACAGTCAGTAGGAAATAATGGCCATTTTCATGCATTTGTCATTTCCTTAAGAAATTTCCTAAGTTGATTTTTAAGTAACAGATTTTGACTTTAAAAAAAATATAGGTTGTATTTATGTGTACTTAAACATCTGATGTAAATGGATGAGTAAATAATATAGGAGACAATAGGTTATTTGCTAAAAAATAAATATGAGGAAAAAGTGTTATATTCTGCTTCCAGCTACCTGTGAGTACGAACTGGCTTAATCGATCAAATATGCTTTAAGTTAGCAGGCATTTTCAAGGACTCAACAATATAAAAAATAACTAGTGTTTCCTAAATGCCAGACACAGTTAAGTATTGTATGTACATTAACTCATTTGATCCCTGTCACAAACTTGTGAGCTAAGTACTATTGTTACTCCCGTTTTATAAATCAGGAAACTGAGACCGAATGAAATTAAGACTTCAGCCTTTGCCTCTAACATTAGCTTTATTAAAATCACTTGTTTCCTAGACTCAGCACCACTTCTTTATTTGCAAGGTATGAATTCACAAAGCAACATGCCTACCAGTTTTAATTAAACATGCCAGAACTAATGCAGCACACTGTTGTTTATCCAGAATGTCTTTAATTTTGACACATTCTGAATTAATAACTTTTCTGAAATGTGAATATCTTGACTTTAAAAGAATTCAACAATTGAGAAATGGCATCTTATCCCCTAATATGATATTTGCACAATTGCAGTTAAATACTTTAAACATAATTTCCTGCTCTAACACATATACAAATAAGAAACATTATAGCTCATGCATTACCAGCCAAACTGTCAAGATAATGTTGCTATATTTTCTTATGACTTTTCTTCTCCTATTTTTTTCTGGGAACTGGGCTACCACAAGTGGTATTTTTTATATATATATATATATTCTTTTTTTTTGCCATACGTAAAACCAAACCATACCTCAATTTTTAGAATGCTGTGATTATTAAATTGGTAATTATTTTAAAATAGTATTTTATAATAATCACATGGCTTGATTTTTACAGTCCCTCATAAACTCTGTTATATATTTAAATGAGTATTATTGTTTTAAAGATGATCCTTGGAGAAGCTAGAGAGCTGTTTCAGTAGTGCTACTAATGATCAAAGTTTCTTTGGCATTCTCCTTCTTTTATTGCCTTCGTAGCAAGCATTAGTTTATTTGGGAAGGTGGCCACTCTTCATGCTTGGTATAGATTTACTTTAAAAAATATAATTTCAGATGAAAGTCTAATCAGTGGAGGCAGGGGAGATTTGGGAATTAAAAATAGAAATGCAAATATAAAGTCATGAGTTGATATTTTTATTTAACCAGTGGCTTTGTTAGTCCGTCTAGCTATAACTTATACTTCCAAATTTCAATGCCTTAATACCAATTTATTTCTCACTACTGTCACTATCAAATGCAGGTCAATATGTCTGTTCCACACAGCCATTCAGGGTCTTTGGCATCTTCTATATGGTGGCTTTGTTATCTCCTAGGTCATCAGAGTTCTGTATTAGACTCTGTGCATCCAGGCAGCAGTTGAGAGGAAAGAGAGCATGAAGGATTCCACAGGAGGTTTGGGGAACCAGGCCCAGAGATGGCACACATTATGTCCCCCCACATTCCACTGGCCAGAGCTCAGTCATGCCCCCCACCTAACTGCAGGGGAAGTTGGGAAGTATTATCTGGCTGTGTAACTGGAAGGAAAAGAAAGTGGCACTTGGTGAGAACACAGTAACACCTCTGCCATATTACTGCTAGTGGCGTTCCCTTCCAAAAAAGTGTTCTAAAAATGTCTTAAGTGATAACAGCATAACCTGAATAAGTTGTCGAGCCATTTACTCTCACTGCCTTGAAGGAAAAGTACCACTTGGTGGATTTCTTATATTGGTTTTACATTTTATCTATGTTGCATATGTGTTTCTATTCAGATAATGTGAGCAAAGCAGTTTTGAAGTTTGTCATCTTGGTCAACCAACCATCTTTTCAGGATCTCTCTGAAAAAAGGTGGAGAGACAGAGAGATAGTCCTCTGATGGATTTGGGGTTCACACAACAAAACCGCCAACCTTAGGGAGAGGAAAGTTTGGGGATAACTTGAAAAGGAAATAACCCATTCCGTAATGTGGAGGATCGAACTTTAGTGATCAAATTATGTTATTTCATTCTTCTTCTAAGTACTATATATTTTTTTCTCCCAAACAGAATAAGAGAAGATATTTCAGACAGGTCTTTATTTGCAGGAAAGAGGTTACCACTTTTTCTTTCTTCTACTTTCAATTTTTTTGAAAGCCACAGGTATAATAATTTTAAAATAATGAAGGAAATTCTTCAATAAAGAGGGGGGGTGGGACATAAATTTGCTTTTTTTTGTTCCAGACTCTACGAATAAATACATCTCAACACGAATCCGCTCATTCTTTTCTTTAACTACCTCCATCGCATTCATTTCAGGTGAACTGCTCTATCACACATGTCCAGAATCTGGCTATTTTCAGGAAAGCTCTGAGGCTGCAGACAAATAAATGACCGTGTACAATTTTTGCATGACATGGCAGAAAGACATAATTGTCAAATACACATTTTAAACACTTGCAAGAAATGTTTGTGCATCCCCAGCAAAAATACCACGCTCTTGCCTCTTCTCTTGACACGACTCTGACCCCTGGCCTCTTCTAAAACCCACATCTCTAGAACTGACATCAGTGGGCTTCATCTCTGCTTCAGTATTATAGGAAATTTTAATAGAAGTGGTGAGTATCTTCAAGTTTCTCTCCCTGACTAACACCACACACTGGGTTTTTCTCCCAAGGGGGGAAAAAATCTATTTTGGCAAAACAGGAAAAATAATATGTCAGCATTTGTGGTTCATGTTCTTGATTAGATCCTTTACGACTCAGAGTGGGCTGGTGTATTAGTTTCCTATTGCTGCTATAGCAAATGACCACAAACTTAGTGGTTTAAAACCACACAAATTTATTCTCTTACAGCTCTGGTGGTCGGAAGTCCAAAATCAGTTGCCCTGGGCTAAAGTCAAGTTGTCAGCAAAACTGGTTCCTTCTGATTCTGAAATGAAAATCTGTTCCCTTGCCTTTTTCAACTTCTAGTGGCTGACTGTATTCTTTGGCTCTTGGCCCCTTCCTCTACCTTTAAAGCATGTTACTGCAAATTCTGCTTCCACTATCATATCACCTTCTCCACTTCCATAATCAAATCTTCCTTGGCCTCCCTTTACAAAGACCCCTGTTATTATATTGGGCTACCCAAATAATCCAGGATAACCTCCCCATTTCAAGATCCTTAACTTTAATCACATCATCAATTCTTTTTGCCATATAAGGTAATATTTTCAGTTTGTAAGAATTAGAATATGGGCACTTTTGGGGGCCATTATTCAGTTTACCACAGCTGGTTTAAGGCAGCTATTCCAGAGATCTAACTCCATGTATGCTATGGTCTGATTGGTTGTGTTACCCTCCCTCAAAATTTATTTGTTGAAATCCTAACCCCCCAAGGTGGTGATATTGGGAGGTGAGGCCTTTACTAGGTGATTAGGTCATGAGGGCAGAGCCCTTATTATCAGGATCAGTGCTCTAATAAAAGAGACCCCAGAGAACTAGCTTGTCCTTCCCACCATGGAAGGACACAGTAAGAAGGCATCAGCTATAAACCAAGAAGAGGTCCTTCACTAGAACATGATGATGCTGGACCTTGATCTTGGACTTGCCAGCCTCCAGAACAGGAGAAATTAATTTCTGTTGTTTATAAGCTACCTGACCTGTGGTATTTTGCTGTCGCAGCCATAACGAACTAAGATGACGTCATATTCACATTAATGTAGGACTGTAAGTCAGCAACACTCTGTTCTTCCAGACTTTTCCATGCTCTTCACTGACTCCAAAATGTACATTTCTCATCATTCTCTTTTGTCCTTTTGCCTCCTCGCCATTCTTAGTATGTATTCTTGTGCATATCTTTTTTGCAGAGCTAGTTTTATTTGTATAAATATCTTGGTCAATTGTTTTTTGCAAAATGTTGAACATATTTTAAGTAACAGATGCAAATTTATTGACAAAATCCATTTCAGGCACAATAAAAGTAGATAAGAACATTAAAAAGAATGAATTTTAGAATTTTAAAAAAATGCATGAGGCAAGAGGAGAGAGAAGGAAGGTTCCTTGAAGATGAGTAGAGGACAGGAGTCTGTGAGGCCTATGAGTGATGAGGACCCATATCTGACCCTGACAGAGACCCCAGAGGTGAGAGACCTTCCAAGGGAAATGGTTGCATGGTGTCCTGGGAAGGTTGGAACCTGTACCCAAGGCCCAGAGGCCAACAAAGCCAGAAGTACAGGCAAATGTAGGCTCAGACCTTGGGCACATATCAGTAGAATCTGTGCAGACTGAAGCTTGGAGAGTCTACTTCTGTTGGTAGGGAGGTTGGTTGAATTAGGTACCTATTTCTCCTCATTAATTATCAAGACATGTTTTACATAATATAAAATTCACCCTTTTAAGATGTACAATTCAGTGGTTCTTGTTTTAACAACAAAGTTATGTCACTATTTAATTCCAGAACATTTTCACATGTTAAAAAAAATTCCATCTCCTTTAGGAGTCACTCCTGACTCCTCCCTATCCCCAGCACGTGGCAGCCACTAATCTACTTTCTGACTAGGGATTTGCCTATTCTGCACATTTCTTATAAATGGGATCATATAATATATAGCCTTTTATGTCTGGCTTCTTTCACTTAACAATGTTTTCAAGGTTTATCTATGTTGAATGGAGCATGTATCTTTAGCAGATATTCATTTCTTTTTATGGACAAATGATACTCCATTGTATGGGCAGACCACACATTGTTTATCCATTAGTCAATTGATAGACACTTAGGTTGTTTATGCTTTGGGGCTGTTATGAATAATGCTGTTATGAATAGTCATGGTTTTACACGGATATATGTTTTCAGTTCTCTTGTGTGTATACCCAGGAGTGGAATTCCTGGGTCATATGATAGCTCTATGTTTAAATTGTTGAGGTACTATCAAGCTGTTTTTCAAAGCAGCTGCACCATTTTATATTTCCACCAGCGGTGTTGAAGAGTTCCAATTTCTACACATCCTTTCCAATGCTTGTTATTCTCTGGCTTTTTTCTTATAGCCTGCCCCCAGTGTTTAGGTTGCATGAGACCCCAGGTACTTTGCACAACAGTGCAAAGGGAGAAAGTCCTAGTAACAATAGACCAATTGCCTCACTATCTTACAAGATATGGATTTAGAGTTCAATCAAAACTAGTTTAAAGGAATTATGCATTCTCCCACACCTGAAAAATGTATTCATTTATTTGGTTCTGGCTTCTCATCTAATATGATGCTTCCCAACTTTCCTTCACATTATGCTACCCACAGAGCAAAAAGATGTGCTTGGACCAAGGTGGTAACCAAAGGAGTCTGCTAATGGACGAATATTTTGGGTCAAGGGCTCTGCCCTACCTCCTCTACCCTCAGATCCTGCCCAGACACTGGAGGCTGAGGGATCGAAGACCCAAGCATATTTCTAACCCTTTTTAGAAAACCACTGGAAAGCTCTATTCTATTGAATATAGCTGTGCTGTTTCTTTTGACCTCAGAAGGTAAAGGTAGTGTGAATAAAAAGAATGTGGGACAGAAGATTTGACCATGGTAATATGTCTGGCCATAGAGCTTGTTTTCAACGGTATGATACACAGTATGATATAGGGCACAGTGTCCAAAATGGACGCTGATCCTTCTTCAGGAAGGCCCAGTATGAATGTTTAAGCCAAGCTACAATGACTGAAGACAGAGGTGGTCATCAGAAATAAATTAAGGCTGTATGGTGATAGTTCCAGATTGCTTGCCTGTCCACACTGACATTAAAAAAAAAAAAAAAAAGCTAGCATGTGGAGGCATGGGGATAAGAGTCAGCCATTAGGAAGAAGGCAAGAGCTAGGTAGAGTATCTCAGCCAAAAGGTGCTAGAGAGCGGGGGTGGGGGTGGGGGGTAAAATGACAGAGATCCTATCTCAACTGAGAAAATGATATAAGTGGGGGTATCCAAACACCACCCATAGTCCAATGGATATTGGGCAGCAAGAGTATTTCAAGACCCTTCTTGCCACCATAAGAAGTGCACGGATGTGCCCTTAACCTGGTTCGTATAAGTGGGAAGACCAAGCATTAGTACAAGAACCTGAGTAGACCTAGAGTGGACATGGGTAACCTATGTATACGGTGCCCAGGTGTTCTATGGCAGCTCTGACAGTCCTGATGCCTCATTAAGGTGAAAACTATGTGACTATTTCATTTATTTGACCAACCCAGATAACCCAAATATGCCTTGAAAATTCATGTTCTTTTGTTGTATTGATTTTGGAAAGGCGAGTATATAAATTTGTGAAAAGTATATTTCTAGCTAGACCTGAATTCCTAGGGTAGATAAACTCCTGAAAGTTATAAGCGTGTCATAATGTTTAAATAGTAATGAATATTAAATACTTATTTTTTAAATTCACTGCTTTGGGGATCCCATTACTACTTCTATTATATGAATTTGCCTTTTATAAAATGAAGAAAGGAGTATATCGTGATTTTATTTTCAAATAACAATGGATATGCATATATATCCAGTTTGACTATAGCAAGATACACTAATTCTGTATTTATAATCTCTGTATTAAATTATAAACTGCAAGGGTCTCAGGACTTCAAATATATCTCTTTCTTTATCTCTTTTCCAGAACTGTGCCATTCATGAATGGACACATACAAATCCTACTTGATAACACTACAGCAATCTTAATCTCAACATGCAAATTGACATTTCATCAGTAATCTGTTATCTCAATCAGCTGAAGACTGGTCACTTAATCCTTCCAAGAAGAGCAGACTTAATTACTGGGCTAGTAAGGTTCTTCTGGGATCTGAGACCTAGAGATACAATTTGGGAGTTTGTTGTATGGAAGAAAAAGTAAGGAAAAATACAAAGCACTTGAACAGTTGAAGAGTCACAAAATTTGGAATGCTGTCCTTGACACTAAAGCCGTCCTTAGAAGCACAATTCTAGCTATTGTGACTCATTTTATCTACTTCTACCAATGCCTCGGTTCTATGTTCCTCTCTGTTTCATGTCTCTTGCTCACTTGTGGTTTCCCTAGCCTCACGGCTTCTGTATATCCTCCCATTTGTATGCCAGTCTTTTCTCTATGTCTTTCTTGGTGTGATGGGCATTCTAAACGAATTGATAATAAGACTCTGACAGGATAGAAGGGTCACCATCCAATATTGAGACTCCCATTGGGAGTGGGAAGACTACTTTGTCTAGGCTACCTCAGAGGCTACTACCCAGCCTATAGATGGCCGACTTTCTTTTGAAAACCAGACTAACTCTCGTCCAGGCATTTTTCCTGGTTTGGCAGGATTCCAAGATACAAAACATGGAAACCATTGTACAGAGAGTTGCCTGCTGCTACTTTTCTCAGAAACAAGGAGTATTACCAACAGATATTTGGTCCAACACACACCCTGTACATTATGTCTTAAAATCTGTGTGAAGAGACACTAAGTAAATGCTGACTCTCCAGGAGGTGTGTGCCACGCTAGCATATGTAGCTACTTTGAGTTGAGTGTGGACCCCCTAAAAATCATATTTGTATATTCTTCCCATAATTTATAAAATTAAAATCTTAGAGTTTTATACATTCTAATGTGTGTGTTTTTCTGCCTGTTATTTTCTAAAGGTTTTATTTTGATTTGGTGTGTCTTTGGCAGATAGGGTCTTATAAAAATGGACTAAAAAAGGAATATAGGGCATTTTGTATATGCTTTTAAAAATAGGTCTTTAATGTGCCAAATGACCTCCTCTTGATGCAAAGGGGTGATTCAGATCTCACTCCCTGCTCATTTGGTGGTCTAAGGAACTCCTATGCATCGTTTCCTCTAAGTAACTCTTTTCAACCTCTTTTATTCTCAAATTCAATTAAAAAGAGGTAGAAATATCTCTTTTTGGCCAAATTCAAGTTACTCATTGTGATTTCCCCTTGGCTTAAGTTGAACATAATTTTATCAGTAATATTTATGATGAAGATGGCGAATATAAGAAAGGCTGCAAAACTACCAAGCATGCAAAACTGACTTCTTTATAGCCATGTTTCTTTTCTATCAGGAACAGCAGTGAAAGCAACTGACAGAATTTGTGCTGAGTCTGGCATTTTTGCTGAAAACAGGTATTTGGCTGAATGCATTTGAGAAATTTTAAGTGGCATTACCTGGAACCAATGCCTTAAATAAATAGGGAGGTCTGAGCTAAAATAAACTGGAAAAAGAGAACTATGCATGTAGTGTCTTTTGAAGCAAAGATTTCCTCACAATAAATTCTAAATCAGATAAAGAGATACAGGAGAGATTTCTGTGCTTCATCACAAGAAATTTAAAAATCTATCTTTTGTTCACGTCTGCCTGCTTTTTTGTGTTAACCATAGCAGCCATGTGCCATTAAGTGTTAGTATGAAGAAATGGATACAGTGTTTTCTCCAAAAACCTTGTCTGTTTTGTGGTTTGGATTACCATTGAAGCCAAGACAGTGTAAAATGAACACTTCTTGTCATGTTAAAGTGTTTGGTTCCTGTGTCTCGGGGAAAACTCTAACAAAAGTCCTCTCTCCAACTTGGAGTCTTCAAGAAAGCACATATCAAGTCATCGACACATTAAATGGCATTTCTAATTATCCAATATGCCTGTAGGTGCATGGCTAAAGCAAGTCAAATCTCACCTTAATTTATTTGTTAGTAGAAGGCATTTGACAAAGCCCCATGGCATGTTCATGATGGCGGATCAAATCTCACGTTTTCTCTTCAGTTTCAGATTCAGACCTGAATTTATTTTATTTTACTTTTTTAATGGAAAGTATACCAATTTCATTTTATTATTAACTGAGGAATGGAATGAGGAGAATGGGGTTTTCTTGCCATATAGAGATAACGATTAAGACTCTCTGATTGAATTAACCTTATCTCTGCTGGGCTCTTGGGTGAATCATTTACTCTTAGATTATTCTTTAACTCCCTTTTCATAGAAAGTATTTTGAGCTGAAAAGGATAAGGAATCATCCAGTCTAGGTTTCCTAAACTTATTTTTTTTTAATTTAATGAATTTCTAGTGCAATATAATAAATTACCAACATGCATTTTCCCTTAGTCCCTCCCAAATATTTACTAAAATGATAGTAAGGAGATGTAAAAAGTTTAAAATTTACAAGAACACAGGTGATGCTAATCGCAGACAAGAAATGACAACATTTTTGAAGATAGAAAGTGGATGGGCAGTAATGAATAAATTAGCAAAGCACAGAAAGCAGATTGCTAAGTGCCTAAAAAAGGAGACGCAAAGGAGAAGCAAGGAGATGCAAGTTGAATGATTTTGGACAGTCCCAAATCCCCTGAGTAGAGCCACCAGATATCCTGAAAGGCGAAAATGATGTTTGAGATAGGAAGTTTGGTTAAGTTCTGAACAAGGAGCCGTTAAAGTTGCTCCCCTACCTGTTACGTCCTAGTGATTGCTGCAACCCAAATATGATAGGAAATGTAAGTCTATTCTTTGAAGATATTGAACTAGAGAAGTTACTGAGTTCTGGACACCAAGGTAAACATCGAGTGGGAGGTGGTCTTAGACTGAAAACAGGAGGAAGAAGTGCAAGGCTACATATTCAATCGTAAGCCCACCAGCAGTTCCAGGATTAGGCCTCCATTCAACTACCAGACGTCTTTTCATAAGCCTTTTTCTTTTCTCCACATCCTGGGCAGAATGTTAGAGGATTTCTCAATGAAGTTACCAGAAAACCTGTGGGAGAGGAAAAATAATTCCCCTCCTACCATTTTGCATTCTTGGCAGAAATCCCTCCAATAAAAGTTAAGTTAACGAGAGGAAAACAAAAGTTTATTAACATGTAAACCCTGTGTTTACATGGAAGATACCCAGAGAAAAATGAGTAACTTAGAATGATGAGTAAGTTAGAATGATGAGTAACTTAGAAAAAATGAGTAACTTAGAAAAATTAGGTGGCTTAGAATTCAGGATTAAATACTTTCTTAATAGGGAAGGGGGTGCAGGTATGGATCCTCTTAGTGGGAGTAAATGATTTTTTTAAAAGATAAATGGGCATTTAGAAGAATAAATGGGAGGTATAATAGTTTGTGGCAAAGGCTGTCTGGATATGATGTTGACTATGTTCCCTCTGGTGATTATAGCAATCTTCACTCATTGACGAAACTCCCAGGAAAGGATCTATGATAATTGGGTTCCTTTTGGAGAATCTGTCTTTAGGCAGATTAGGAGAGTTCAGAGATAGCCTCTCTCAGCTTTTACTGTGTTTTCAAGTGCCTACAGCTCAAAAATAATCAATATACCAAAGGAGTATATTTTAGGGTGGCATGTCCTGAACTCCTGCAGTCATACAACCTTTTAAACCCCTAATAATAATTTTTTAAAAACTCTAAAACTAACATTTGGAGAGTGACACAAAAATGTCCAAGTTAGAACATTTTTTTATGAAACTTAACCATTTGATAAGGTTTGCTCATTAAAACAGAGACTTGCAATAAGATTGCCCTTTTAGATATAAATGGACAAGGCTAGAATTGGGCAGACAATATAACTGAGAAATGCATATAATAGTAAAGGAAATAAAACAATAGAAAAAAGTGAAAAGAGTCAATGTGGAGAGCAGTTTAAAAAATTATTTTTAATATCATAAAAGGTATTCAGAATGGATAAAGCATTCGTTCAAAAAAGCAGAATGTATAAATGAAGAAAATATAATAAAAACTCTTGGATGTTAAAAATATGGTAGCATAAATATAAAATTCAATAGAGCAATTAGAAGTTAAAGGTGAGGATATCTTGCAGAAATTAGAAAAAATTGATAAAGTAGAATGTGAGAGAAAATATAATAAAATTAGAGAATCAATTTAAGAAGTCAACTATCTAATAATATTTCCAAAAGGAGAGAACAAAATATATATTAAGGAAGATATTATGAAAGAAAACATAAACTAAAATTTTCCCTAACAGAGGGAAATGAGTTACCAGATTGAAGACGACCAAGTGTCTAGCACAATGTAGGAGCAGATCCACAGGAGATAAAGAGAAGAGTATAAAGGCTTCCAGGAAAAAGAAAAATGTCACACACAAAGGATCTGAAACCACAATAGTATTAGAAATTTTCAAAACAGAGTGCAAAGCTTAAAAAGTGGTGCAACAAACTTTAAAATTTTAATTTAAAAAGTTATTTTCAATCCACAGTCTCTAGCCAAACCATCAAATAGAAGTGAGGTATAGCATAAAATTATTTTAATACATGCAAAGTCACAAAAAATTTACCTCTCATGCGCCATTTCTCAGAAAACTATTAGAACAAAAGCCACCAAAATAACAAGGTAAACCTAGAAAAAAGAAGACATGAGAGCTAGGAAAGGAAGTTTGGAAAAAAGAGAGAAGCAGTAATAAAAAGTCTACTTTGACATCTATGCATGAGATTAGGAAAGGAGCCAGTCAGCCCTGGCGCAGGAGGAATGCCCTCAGTTGTGGAACTCAAATATCAAATGACGTATCTGGCAAAATTGTCAGAGAGTTGGGAAAGAATTATTCAGATACAAAAAAAAAAAAAAAAAAAAATCAAATTATATAAACAAAGCAATGATTAACAAGGAAAAACCAAAAGTTTTTAAGAAAAGAAGTGAAAATATAGTACATCATGTGGCTCAGCTGTGACAATATTTATCTAGTCATAATTATGTACACATAATATTATAAATAATTAAATGATTTCCATTTTTAAAATTGTGATGCAATTATGTTGGGAGTAAGAAAGGAGGAAGAGTTTTCTATGTGTGGGCGATAGCCTAAGAGAGCTAAATCATATTTACAGTAGAAATCAATAGATATTAAAGAAAGTTTTATAAAATTATGAAAAAAATAGTTTAAGTATATTAAATAGAAATATAAGTAACAGATAAGGGCCCAGCTAAAATATTTTCAAGTAGTTGCTTGTAGGGAGAAGGTAGACTGCTGCTTTTCTTTCATAATCTAAAGCACTGGTCAGCAAACCATGGCCCGTGAACCAAATTTGGCAGGCTGCCGATTTTGTAAATAATGTTTTACTGGAATACAGCCATGCCCACTCTTTTATGGATTGCCTGTGGCTGTTTTTTGCCCTAAGAAGTTGGTGGAAAAGCAGAGGTGAGTGGTTATGACAAAAACTGTATGGCCTACAACCTAAAATATTTACTTTCTTTGCAGAAGAATTTTGCCAATTTCATGTCTAGAGCAGTGGTTCTCAAATTTTAGCTGAATCAGAATCGTCTGAAGGGCTCGTTAGAACACAGATTGCTGGGCCCACCTACAGTTTCTGATTCTGTAGATCTCAGACGGGGCCTGAAGTATCTGTTTCTAACAAGCTTCCAGTGGATGCTGATGCTGTTGGTTCAGGGACTTTGCTTTGAGAACTTCTAGTCTAAAGGAACTGTTTGGCTCTTTAAAAAGTACTATGTAAGTATTATGTTTATAAAATAAATTTTAAATATTAAAAGTATAAGCTTGGACGCTTGCATGAAAATTTAAGCTAGAATCAATACAAAAACAACCTCTAGTGAATTAAATGTGACAAGAAGTGATTAAAATGTAATTTTTTAAACTTTATATTGGAACAAAAACGTTAACAAATTAAACTTGAGAAAAGATACTGTGTTTTGTTAATGAATCTCACAGATACGATCATAGATGTTAATTTCGGCAACCTCTGCCAATGCTCGGGCACGTACATATCTTATATTATCATGTGGTTAGTAGTAGACCTATCATGCTACACTCTATCATTCCATTATTTGTCAAAGGCAGATTACTATATAACAACATAAGTTATGCAAACAGTTAGTTAAAAATCTTTTTTTTATTATCATTATTTTCTTCTCTAAAATATTATTTTCAGTATTTTTTTCTTTTTGTATCTTCTGGTAAAACACTTGTTTCCTGAATAACACAGTTTAAGACCTACTCTTCTCTTGGCCCCTTTCACAGATGATGAAACTGATACCCAGGGAATCTTATGGATTGTAGATCCAGGACCTCCTGACCCAGTCCCCACTTCCTTCCCCTCTTCTACTCCAGCTCCTGTTTGCTTTGCCTCAGGTGGTGAAGGAAAACACCCTGAATGAGACCAAACTCAAATCAGGCGTGAAGAAAAAACGCACTGCTATTACCAGTGACCATGTGTTTTTTGGTTTTTTTTTTTCCTAAAAGCCTGAAACAAAGGAAATTCTCTGCTTCCAGGAATAGCCTTAATCAGTCACATATGTGAACATAGACCCAGTGACCGTTCAGTTTTCCACCAACATAACAGGATTTTTCCAACACATAGATTTTTTTCTTTTGTCTATTATCAGTATCAGTAATTTTTTTTTAAGATCCTAGGCATGATACCAGACCTTTCAACCAGGCAGGCAGGATGCTGAAAATCTGCAGCATTTGAAAGCAAAGAGAAATCAAGGATATTGAGGGTAGAAATAGTCCCTGGTTGGTAAAAACAAACAAACAGTTTTAAAATCTAAGAATTGTGCCCTGCGGGGGTGGGTTTGCTGAACTGTCAGCTCCACCAGTTAATGAGGTAGTTTGTCTAATGGAGATAGGAAAGACCATTTATAACAATGCTGGGCTTTGTGTGTGTGATTTAAAAATCAAATTGAGTGGAAATGCAGCAAACACTCAATGGCATTGTTTATTTTCTAATTAATTTGCTACAAACTACAAAATACAAGTGTTAAATGTATTAGACGGTGTGTGATTTTTAGAAGAGAAAGCCCTGGAAGCATTCACCTCTCATAGTCCATTTACTTTCTTTTCATCAAGGGAACAAGTGGCGGTTTGAGAATTTGAAAAGGACATTGATATTTTGGATGGGACATCACTTTTGGAGTTAAGTGTGTTACATAAGCCAGCCGAGAATGCTGTCTCCTTTGTAAGGTTCCTTGGCGTTCTGCGGAGCCTGGGACCATATGGTCTGACTGTTGATGATGTTCATTTTTAATATTAATAGGTCAGAGATTCAAAGCCCTGGGAGGAATATCATCTAAGTGAGGACAGACGCTCACACCACAGCTGCTTATGGACTTTTTCCTCTGTGGGGTACAAACTAGGACAATGCAGGCACTCAGCATAAATATAAGCACAGCATGGTAAAGAGGAAAACGCAGAGATGGTAGAACCGGCTAGAACTAGGTGCAACTTCTGGCTTAGCCACAGGCTGACTATGA
>NW_006431210.1:1339542-1348164 GCF_000325575.1 Pteropus alecto
CTTAGTTTTCTCATCTAGAAAATAAGGATGATAATAACTACCTTATGGGACTTTTCTAAGAACTACAGCTTAGAGCTCCTAAGTTCCCGGCACATGTTATACAAATAAATAGAAGTTGTTATTTATTAAAACATCTTAGGGTTTGTAATAACCAAAATGGCTAACTTCACAAACTGAGAAATCGGTAAGCTTTCATGAGTCTTGTTCTCAAATTTTTCTAAATCTTAGCTCTTCTTCTTTATTTCTATGACAAAAGTCCTAATATTCTTTTCCTAGGAGTACTGTGATGTGTTCTCCTTCCTGCCCTGAGCCCAAAGCCTCTTGACTATTATAACAAGCTTATTCTCAGAAGCATGTCATTAGATGGGACAATACATGTGTTTATAGCAAACTTTTACGCAGTGTTTACTATTTACCTAGTGTTTACTCTGTACCAGGTACTGTTCTTTTCTCGGTATTACCTCATTTAAGCCTCACACCACCCCTCTGAAGTAAATTCTATTATTATCCCAATTTTATAATAAAACTGACATATTGAGATGTAAGATAATTGTCCAAGGGGCAGAGCCATGATTTGAACGTAGGCGATCTGGCCCTAGAATCAGGCTCTCAACAACTGCTTCATGCTGGCCTCAAGATATCATTCTTGCTTTGTGCCACATGGGTTCCCATTCAGGCCTTGACATTCAGTGAGCTCCAGAATTTAGGATTTTACTGAATATTGGTCATCAGGGCAAAGATGAACCTATGAAGTTCACAGCCAGCCCACCCTAGAACATATTTCAGTTTTCTTCTATTCCCGGTCTCAAGGAATTCTAAGTGCTGCACATCCCTAAAATGTCCTCTGTGGGAGACAGGGCAGTTTCACCTTCCTGAACGACATGGCTTTAGTTAGGAGCTATTAAAACCAGAAACTCCATGAAAGTAAAAACCACATTCAGGTTGTTCCACTCTGTATATCTCTAGTGCCTACATCAGTACCTGGTACATAATAGTAAGTTAAGATTTGATTGACTGATGCATGATTGAATGGCTGGACAAATGGATGATGTTTGTGTATATAAACTGATGGATAGATGGATGGGGGTGGATGGTGTTCTTATAAGAAAAGTATACACTCTTGACAATAAGAAACCGATATAAAGTATTTCACTGATCTTTGATGGCTGTACTTATCTTTCATTAGATTATAGTTTCCTTCCATAGTTACATTTATCTTGTTGGGTATGTCATTCCAAATGGCTGCATTAAAATCCAAAGTTGTTCATACGAAAAATGAAAAATTTTGGAAGTACATAGGTTAGGACAACATTAAACAATCTGTTTCTCTAAAAGGAGCAAGAAAATCATTCATTCATTCACTCATTCATTCATTCCACCATTCAACAAATATTTATTGAGCATCTGTTGCCTGTCAGGTACTCTTATAGGAGCTTAAAATATAGCTGTTAACAAAACAAAGAAAAACTCTGCCCTCATGGTGAATATGTCCTAATGTGGGAGACAGACAAAAACAAACATTCCCACGTGTAGTGAATCAAGTTGTTTAAGTACCATGGAGAAAATTTAAGTAGGGTGAGGATTATGGTGGTAGGTGAAGATTGCTCTTTATACCAGATAATCTGAGTTCTTTTAAACCTGTATATAAATTTTATTCTATGTTTAAATATGAAAATTTAAGAAAATTAAAGTTGTTGAGTGTAGGGGGAACAACTGGAAATTAGGAGATATAAATTAATATTAGAGGTTTTTCACATAACTTGATTAATAAGAGAATTTTTGACTTATGAAATATATATATGTACATATTTTTTCTTACAGGATTAGCAGCTCCAGACTTTTAAAGTGATAACATTTCCCAGCCTTAAACTGAGAAGCTGAATGAAAAAGACATCCTTCCTATAATCAGCATAGCAAAATGAGAGGTGGAAAAACCATGTTGGGAAGAAGCAAAGTCTTCTGTTGAACTGTCTTGCCTTTGATCCAGAATACAGCACGGACTCAACTCTTGCCCTGAATTTACCTCTCCAACTTTGGTTTAAAGCCTGGAGTGATGTGTTCCCACCCCAGAGCACCTTCCATTCTGTGAGTCCTGAAACATGACCACCAGTAGCCGCACATGTCCCGTCCCGACAGTGAATGGACACATGACTCACTATCCAGCCGCACCCTACCCATTACTCTTTCCACCAGTCATCGGAGGACTTTCCCTGCCTCCCCTCCATGGCCTTCATGGCCACCCTCCTCCAAGTGGATGCAGCACCCCATCACCTGCAAGTAAGTACCACTAGAATTTGTTCTCTTTTTCTCTTGGTTGATTGGTGTAATGGAACAAAGCAAAAAGGACAGTTCATATCCAGGGTGAGTTTTCATTATGTTGGGTGTCGGTTTTCTTGGTCTAGAATTGTATCTTTAATGTTATTGGCAGAAAAATAATTTGAAATCAGATAAATGATGAATTTTAGAATGCGATTCATTCAAAACCACGCTGGTATTTTGCTCAATTTCATAAAATATAAGTGCAATAAGTAACCAACATATGTGACCAATATACCTGGAGAAATTGACCACTTGATAAGTAATGTGAACAGTGAATTTGGACATGGTACCATAAAAATCACTTATGATGATCCTGGATTGAACATCGATTTTAGTTGCAAGATTTCCTTTAAATCTCTTACTCATTTCCCAGATACTGATAATATCCATAATTGTTCTCATCTTCCCAGGGATCTTTGTGACCAATTCATATCACATAAGCTTTCTAAATGTCCTCGATCACTTTTGATTCTGTACTGTTGTTTTTTACTTCCGATCTTCTGTAAAATGTTGAGTATAAAGCATTATAAAATAAAAGTAGTCAGAGTTAGAATTCTTCAAGACTAATATGACTTACTCATAGAAAGCATCCATATCATGTGATTTAATTTTTTTTTTTTTTTTTTTTGCCTATGTAAGGACAAACTATGGTAGCCCGTGAGTTCTCCCACCTTTTAGAAACAAGTTGCCTGATTTGGCATCTAGAGGTAAAAAAAATGCATACTGATTCCACTGTGCTGCATCAGACATCCAAAGCACATACTCCAGATTCTTCCTGGTTCATAGCTCAACAGAAGCTCTTCAGAGCTCTTCCTGGGAATCATTTTGGCTTGGTACTTAGAAGTTTTCTTTTGAAATACTGCCTTAATTTTTCTGTATGGTCGTCTTTGTACCTTATCCTTTTCCTCCTACTACATTCTTAGCTCTCTGGGAGCAGGGAGCTGTCTCACCTAACTGGGATCCATCAGCTCCTGATACAAAGCCATCAGAAATAGTGGGGGATGGATGTTTGCATGTTTGCATGTTTGTATGGATAGATGGACTGATGAACTGATGGATGGACAGCCTTTCCTGCAGAGATATTGATGGCAATTGCAGTATTATCATGCCTGACATATACAGACTTGTTTTCCTTCTTAGAACGATCTGATTATAATTCTTCCCTTATGTATTTTAGACTTCTGGCCAGAGCATGTGACCTTTTAAAATGCTTAATAACATCCTCCCATACTTCTCAAGTTCAAATTGAAAGTAGATATAGCCAAAGTAGCTTCTTGACTATCAGAAGAGATGAAAAGAGTATCTATATTTGAAATGTTATTCACCCAATGCAAATAATGTAATGAAGTTACTTGTGGCAATACATGAAGGAGTCTCACTAAATGATTGTTAAAACTATTAAAATTTCACCACGAGCCTCTGTATCTAATTCCATAGCTTAGCCAGCCTGATGGAGATAGCACATTCTAATACATTTTTTTCCTCCGATCAGAAGTATATTTTGTAGGTGTAGTAAAGGAGTTAAAACATGAGTTTAATTTCCATCCTTAGTGATCTAATCTTACAGATGGCAAAATGTTACTCAGCTGCAGCTTCTGGGTGCCCACAGCAAATTCCAGCAACTTTGAGCTTCTTTGGTTATTGATTTTAAGGAAAATGCAGAGCATAGGCAGTGGGAGGGTGGGTGAGATTTTTATGCTGATTAACACCCCTGAACACTTGAACAGGTCCTCAATAATCAAATCCATCACCCATCTATTTGCAGATATTTTTAGGTCAGATAATTCAATAGAGCAATGCTTGGCATTCTATAACCTATAGGCCAAATCCAGCCCATCATCTGCTTTTATAAATAAAGTTTTATTGGAACACATCCACACTCATTTGTTTAGATATTGTCTATAGTTGCTTTCGTGCTACAATGTTAGAGACCATATAAACCACAAGTCATAAAATCTTTACTATCTTGCTCTCTCTAGAAAAAGTTTGATGACCCTGTTATGGTAGTAAGAGCATTGGTTTAGGAGTCAAACCATCTAGAATCTGACCAGGCTCTGTCTATAGCTGGTTAAGTTAGCTCTTCTCTTTCTTTCCCCCAATCTGAGCCTCAGTGGCTCAGCCTGTACCCCAAATAAGCTATATCATATCGAATACTCCTTTAACCTCTAAATACAAGTCTATTCTTTTTGTTTCATAATTACTAACAAGGCACAAGATACCATCACTACTAGTTAAGCCATAATGCAATTGCCATTTTTCTAGATCAAGATTGGTGACATCTTGGCAATTTCATGTTTCGACCTTTAAAAAGAGAGGGTTTGCAGTGTTTAAAAAAAGGAGGCACATAGTTGATGACAGTTTTTTGAGGGCCTTGGGGAGAGGGTACTAAGCAACTATGCCTTGTAAGGTGGCTGGAGAAGGGGCAGAAAAAGGACAAGGTACAGAAAGTTCAGGCTGGAAACTTCAAAGCTGGCTTTCTTCATACCCTGGCTAACACTTTGTTTTACTATTTTTTGCCACAGACAAAGCAGATGAAAGTCACTCAGATGAAAATTACTGAAGGACGCCACTGTTAATATGCAGACTATTAGCTGGTCCTTAAATAGGGAGTTTTCTTGGTTATAGCTGTAGTTTAGAAAAGGCAGGAAACACAGGCAAGGTCTTAAAAATTACACAGAGACTTTCTCTTGGCTAAAAATAAACTTAAGGTTTTATTCATGGACTGAGGTCAATTAGGGAGGTAGCCAAATTCTATAAAGTCTCAATAACTAGCAAAACACATGCTTGGGTGGAAAAGCTAGCTAATTTGGAATGTAAAGGGAACGAACATGTTGGGGAATGACTCTATAAAGAGGGTCATGTTGTTTGGGATTTGCTGATGTTTCTTTCATAATCTCTACACATCTAGATTTTTCAGCTCAGCCAGAAAGAATAAATTCTCTTGCACTGTCATGAGGTTCTTTTAGCATCACGTAATTATAAAGGCCAAGAACCTTCCACCTCAAAAGTGAGCGAGAGTCATTTCCACAGTAGCTACTGATTTACACCCACTCCTTACCATTCCCTCCATTCACTTCTGATTCTCTAGTCAGCTTGTTATCCTGGATTAGAACCTGAACTCTGTATATTTAACCTCTCTCTTCCTAAAGTACACATGTTCCCACTCCCACATATAAAGGTGTCTTGATCTGACATATCAGTCATTTAACCTCTCTGAATTTCTCTTCCATCAACTATAAAATATTTTTATTGAAAGAATAGCCTTTTATAATAATTACATTCAAATCTTTTAAGGATGAAGCTAACGTATATTACCAAAAAAAAAAAAGGTACTATGAAGGGATGAAATCAGATCATCTCCAAGGCCTTTTCAGCTCTAGCAGGTAATGAATCCATACATTATTTCTGAGATTTTTCTCCTGGTCTCCATGCCATTTGCAAGCAGACAGCCCATGTTTCCTTGTTTTGTGCCAGTGGTGGACCCTGTTCTTCTGCAGTATAAAATACTTAGCTATGGTATGACCATTTGTGACCATTCACAATTCAGAAGGAAAGATGTGCCCACTTTTCAGAAACTCTGTTCTCCAGAACCTTCTACCCTAAAGAGAGAGAAAAAAAAGAATGATTTGCAAAGCATCTTCTAAGTGTGCACATTCTTGTCTTTCCAATCTGACTTAATTCTTATATCATGGAGTCTCAATAAGTTTAGAAATCAGGAAACATATAAGAAAAGAGGGAGTTAAAAGACGCTATTTAAAAACAATTGTTGTGTATCAAGTACCTCGCAGATAATTCACTGAGCATTTAATGTATCTCATTCTTAATCCAAAATAATAGCCCCCTAATATTACTACCAGGTCATTAGCAGCAGGCCCATTTTAAAGATGACAACCTTGAGGCTTACAGAAAATAAGGAGTTTACACGGCTCAGTAATGTTGGACCCAAATTCCAGGCCCAAATCTTGGATCCCCAAAATGCATGTCTTTTCCTCTGTGTTGGACAATGGGGCCAACTTAACCCCTCAGATAATCGCACAGGCCCACAGGTATTTCTTTTCCATGATGCTTCAGAGAGTCCTCGGAGAGAGAGAACATTTAAAGGACCTCACAACCTCTTTAGTTTCACCAACTACTGTGGAAATAACTATCGTTTTTCATCAAAATGGGGAGGTTAGGGTGGACTCCATAGTCAGGGAGTTACTGTGGACGTCTCTGCTCAGTTCTATCCTATGAGCAGAGAGCTTGCCACCTCCAGGCAAGCATGACTACAAGGAGAGGGAAGCCTGATATGCTCTGCCAGGAAACACTCAAAATTTAATGTTCTTGAGCTCTCAGTGAAAGTTGGACAACTGTCCGTCTGTCTCTCTTTATGTTCCTTTCATGGCTGCTTGTTCTGTTTCATTTCTGCACATGTGCTTTTTTATGGTTGTTATAAGCTGGAAAATATTGCTAAGTGTTTGGGCTTTAGAGCCTCTCTCGAAACGATTTCAGTTTAACTCCAGCATTTTAAAATGAGAGTTCTTTTCCCCTGCTTCTTTAAAGATCAGAAAGTGCACCCCTGTCAAAATCACAAAATAGGGTACTGACTTAAAAAAAAAAAAAAGCCCAACATTCTGGAGAGACAGACTGTGAGTCTCAGAATTACCAATGACAGGACATAAAATGAGTCTTATTTTTATATCTTGTCTTAAACTAAAAGGAGCTTTGTTACCCAACTTGTCTAAAGCAGGGTGTGCAGCCAGATTGGACTACCTTATTGCATGCTAAGCGCAATTAGCCCAGAGGTGCTGATCCTGTTTAAAATACACATAGATTGATAGTAACCAAAAGCAACTTATTAATTCTTATTATCCATCACACTTTGCTCTGTGGTCTTGTCTTCTTTCTACTGTGAGTCATATTTGTCCTTAAACATACACAATGACCCTCCTGGACAGGGATCACATCAATTTTTTAAGATGTCTGGGGCTTAGTATATTGTTGGTATTTAGTGCATACCAAATATGTATATGTATGTATACATATATAAGTCATATATATACACCCTTCCCATTTTTAAACCAAATAAAAACAAGGTAAAATAAACTTGTTAAAAATTTTAGTAAACTCAGTTATAACAACTTTGCCCATTTCTTCTGCCTGTGGTCCTTGGGTATCTTTGAAGTTCTGAGACTTAGGGAGGTAAAGGCTTTTACCTGAATGTTTTGGAGTTTACACTTTTGAGGTTGAACGGTTCTACTGGTCTTGCATAGATAGGCCTAGAGCCACGTTGTGTGTTATGTAAGGGTTCATTCCTTAAAGGTGGAGAAGTATTGATTATTTGAGTACAGTGCCTTTCTCCCCCTCCCCCCCACCAAATAAAGGAATCTTTGTGTCTTCTTCTTAATATCTGTACAATTTCCCCAGACTCTGGTTGAGTACAATGTGCAATTCTTTGAATAGTTTTAATGAGGAGCTGGGCCCATTTTGTTTGTTGAACTTTACCCCAAAGGGATCAAAAGTATGTGAACATGAATTAGAAACAAAAAAGATTATTGTTCAATTTTATCAAATTAGCTACAATGCCCAAAGGAGAATCTCAACTCTGGAAGTGTGTTCTTTAATAGAAGTAGGCTTTCAGTCCACAGAGGCTATCATAAAAATGAGAATTGATTTACCTCTAAGTTACCCTGCCAATGATTATTCTTAGGGAGAGCATTTTGGAAGAATAAGGGGGAAAAAGGAGAAGGAAAATAAGAAGAATGGAGAAAAGAGAGAGAGTGATGGTTTAGAGCTCATTTTAGAATTGTTTTTGATAGTCTACTAATTAGATAGTTAAATGAAATGGACATTTAAAAAATTTTTAACTTTATGAAAATTCAACCTCTGAAAATTGGAATCACCATAACAATTGGCTATAATATATGAGAATTTCCATGTGTTCCAAATTTCTATCTTGATGAATTTATCTGCAACTTCTATACATTTCAGATGATATATTTTGTTTCTAATGAGGAAAAACCCATTCAGATGAATTTGAGTAATGGGAAATTAACCTCTGTACAGGTAGATAGACATGAGGACAGATGGAATTCTGCCAGGTGGTCACCCTCTGGGCCGTCTTCAGGATGAACCTCAGGCAGTCCCACAGAAGCTCTGGTGATTTATGCTGTGTCATTAAAATGATATAGCTCCCTATTCCACCTTTGCTTCTATGTTTCTCTGCTTTGGTTTCCTCTGACCTTTGAATAATTCTTGGTAATTTAAACTGGAAAGAGAGAAGGGGAGAGAGAGGGAGAAGGAGAGGGAGGCAAGAAAGGAGGG
>NW_006431210.1:1348196-1377735 GCF_000325575.1 Pteropus alecto
AAAAAGATAGAGAAAGACTAATTAATTCTGTTATTTGAGCTCCAGGCCACCTCCAAGAACTTGAGGCCACACCAGGCCAACCAATGGCCAGGAGATACCATCAGCTCTCTTGCGATTTTTTATTTTGCTATGAGAATAAGTGTTAAAAGTAGCTACCATTTATTTAGTATGCTACATGTGTAACCTCTGTCTGCCAACTGGAAAAGGAAAATAGAGAAACAAAGACCCAGGTAACCAACTTTCGAGGTTGCTCAGACAAAAATGGCGGGATTGGGTTCGAACTCTTCTTGCTCTGACCAAAGCCAATCTTGTTTTCATAACTCCATGTTAGCCGTGGATATCAAGGCAATAAAAAGATTATTTAAACACTGTGACTGTCTTCAAAGATCTCACATTCCTACTGGGAAGTCATAGTCACCTAAAACAATTCAGTTCTAAAACCCTGATGCTCTTTACCCTCTAAGGCCTTGCTTGTATAAAACTTGTAACATTCCTTCCAACCCACACACCCATTCTGCATACTTTGATTTATTATACATGTCCTATTCTGCTGTCTTTACTTGTTTTTGTAGCTTTTCCTCCTCTGCTCTTCTGTTAACCTGATGCCTGATACACATCGGGAGCTCATCTAAGGTTTGTGGAATGACCGAATCAATGGTTCTCACTGGTGGAGAATTTGGAAATTTGTGGATGCACTTTTGGATGTCACAATGAGGGAACACTACATGCATTTAGTGAGCAGGGGCTAGGAGGCTGAATGTTCTGCCCTTTGTGCAATAGTTGCAAATAATAAAGAATTGCCTCACATCCTCATGACTCCCAATGTACAACCAGACATTTATGTTAAGAGCCCCCCCAAAATAAATTACAGTTAACTAAACCTAAACCATAACTCCATTCTACACATAAATGCAAAACATTCAGTGTTTTTATTAT
Source organism: Pteropus alecto (assembly GCF_000325575.1). NCBI lineage: Eukaryota > Metazoa > Chordata > Mammalia > Chiroptera > Pteropodidae > Pteropus > Pteropus alecto. The sequence continues at coordinate 1,349,133 of NW_006431210.1, forward strand.
ACCCTAAATTATTTAGAACTGCTTTGCTGCATAATTGCTATGTAAATCAAGTATAGGTGGATCTTCTATTTGGATCATGTGTAAGGTCACCCACCATTTCAGAAAATCATGTCACTGACAACAGTACTGTTCTTGGTATTTGAGTCACCAATACCACATATTTTTATCAATCTGCATTTGTAGCTAAAACATTCACTGTAATTCTACATATAGAGGTAAGCATCTTACCACTCTTTACATATGAGCATTTACACATTGAAACAACTATTATTTTTATCATAAATTACTTTCTTTTAATTCATCTTTGATATTGCAATCAGGGAATTATATTAACTTCTTTGAAATTATATGTGTAGGTGGACTATATTATCTATAACCTTCATTTTGAAACAGAAAAACAGGTGTTATAAAAATATGTGACTAAAAGAAGCATTGCATCCAAAACGTTGAAGATTACTGGAATGAATGGATGGATGGATGAATACATGAATGAATCAGTGAAAAATAGCTAACAGTATCAAGTGACCTGCTTAGAAAGTAAATGATCTAGCTATTGAGAGGAGAGAAAGAAAGTGTATAAGTGAAATTCACAGATAGTTTGCAAAACCAAATCCAATGATTATGCCAGGCATAGATCAGTGGGCATGGCACTGGGAAAAGCCATATGCAGAAGACTGTCAAAAAGTACAAAAGTGTTTTAGGTTTCCCATCTTGGATGGCATGTGAGGTTGGCAAGACGTCATCCAGCCCTTACCTCCATTTCTTGATGTGTAACCAGTATCCCCCAGGTATACCAAAAGACATCTAATGTATTGTTATTCATGAATTCATTCTTCCAATATTTATTTAACACATATGTGTTAGATATTGCAATAGGCATCTCAGAGTCAGTCTGATGGCTTTCTAGGTAAATCCATCAGTGATTGGTTCTCGAATTTATATGCCATATCAGATTCTACCTCCAATGAGATGTCATGTTAGGATTTACCAGGAACAACTTATGGGACTATTATGGATAGAATTGTGTCTCCCAAAATGATGTTGAAGTCCTAACCCCTAGTATCCATGAATGTAACTTTACTTAGTAGTGCGGTCTTATCAGATGATCAAGTTAAAATAAAATGAGGTCATTAGAGTTGGCCCTAATCAAATATGACTGTGTCCTTATACAAAGGGAAAATTTGGTCATGGAGGTAGAGATACAGGGAGAATGCCAAACTGAAGGTCAGTTACACTGCCACAAAGCAGAGAACACCAAAGATTGTAGCAAACCACCAGAAGCTAAGGGAAAGGCGTGGGAGAGAGTGTCCCTCATAGCCCTCAGAAGAAACTAACTTTGCTGGCACCTTGATTTTGAACTTTTGGCCTCCAGAACTGTTTGTAATACTTTGTTATAGCAGCCCTAAGAAACTAATAGGGCTATAACTAAGTACTATACCTTTCTACCACTGAAGAAGGAAAAACTATACTTTTGATCTTATCCCCCTCTAAAAGTATCTGTAATTTAGCTACTTTCTCATAATTTTGTCCTTACAGTGACCTTCTTTTCCGGCGTTATGTGGCTCCCTTGGCTTGAACTAATGAGTAATATTTCAGGGAGTTTTTCTTTTTTCTTCATAGTTAATCTCTTAATTCTGGCAGCTACAAATCCATCATCATGAATCACAATATTTACATTTTTTAAATGAATTCTCTCTATTCCTCTGGATTTCTTTTGATACTATCCTTGGATGTTAAAATCCTATCTCCTTTTTTGACCTCCATACATCTTTTTTAATATCCATTTTGCTCTTCATTTTAAAGCCTTTGCCTCAAAACTCTGCAAGATTTCCCATCACTGGCATATTTGAGCTTGTGAGATTCGCCAGAAGAATCATTCATATTACAAGTTCATATTTCAAGTTTCAGTCACTGAGGGATTATTGGTGGCAGTGATCTTATCATTATAATTATTGGTTATTTATTATCTTGAACATCACTTTATTGGTTTATCTGGCAGTCCCTGCCACCCTACCTTCAATACTATGCTTCCTGTCCTTTTTACTTAGAACTATTTTCTTTATACAATTAGTTCCATACTCTGTGTCCTGGTCTTTACATCTACCCCCATTAGTTCTCCACATCTGGAATTTTTTTGTTGCTCATGAGTAAAATTCTTTTAAAAAATTTTTGAGGCCACCTAAGTTTGTATCACATGTGAACTCTACTTAAGGATTCTGGGTTAAACCCTTCTTCCCTGTTAACTTTGCCTTTAATGAAGTGGGTGCCTAGGCCACTGTCTTCTTATGGAATAAGATGAATCAAATTTAATAATATGAAAATCTGCATATACAGAGTTATATTTTTTTTCCAATTTGTTGCCGAAATCTCAAGCCATTGTACTGATGAAAATAACCACTTTCCAGTGAGATAGTGTGTTGTTAATTTAGTGCTGAGCTATTTTGCCAAATGCCCATAAACTTGGCAAATGTTTAGACAAAATAAAAATTTGAGGGTGTTTTGGGAATAAAGACAGTGGTCATCTGTCACCCTGAGGGCATTGATTACAGCAGTAATTTATCTCGCCATTATTTCATGGTGAATTGTGAAATGTGGTGCTGTGAGAGGTATTGTTGACCTCAGAGAGCTTACAGTCAAAGACAAAAGTACTAATTAGGAAAGGAAAGGTTCGTCTTGTTGAACCAAAAATGGTATTTGTGCAGATAATTTGGTGGGATGGGGGGATAGGGCAGGAGTTTAGGAGTTTGAAAATGGGGCAAGAGAGGTTGCTATTTCCCAACCCCAATCTGTGTCCTTGGACAAGTTATTTTACCCCTGTGTGCTTCAGCATCCTTACCTATGAAATAAGGATAATAATGGCACTTTCAAAGGGCTGTGATGAAATTGTCATCAATTGATACGTGTGAACTACTTATAACAGTGTTATAACAGTAAAACCTCGATAAATAACAGTAGTCATTATTATTTTCATCTGTGCTCTGCAGTCCAAATCTGTCCACTCATAAGTAAAAACCTTAATTGTCATAGGATCGTCATTCCATCAACTGTTGATTCTAACAGTTGCTTCCAAAATATACAGGTGGTTCTACATGCACATGTACTTTTACATATTTCTTAAACATCTATATTAGGCATATGTAAGTTTTTACTTCACAGTTTCTACCCTGCCAAGGCTTTCCTCCAAACTTCAGAATTCTCCAGGAGAGAATCTTGAATGTGGTATTGGAAAGAACTCTTTTTCATGAGTAACTATGACCTGCTGAATAATTTTGTATTTATCACAAAGAGTTCACATCCAGGAAATACACATGAGTTTGAGGTTATCTTTTCCAGATGAGCTGCCTTCAGAGACAGGGAACTTAGGCAAAGGTTGAACCATCCTTTCTTTCTAGAGCCTGCAGGCTCTGTGGCTCACTTTTTCTCTATAAACCATCTCTAATAATGCTTGATTTAATTTCAGTGATGTTTTTAATCAGGTGCATTTCTCAAACATTATGATTTTGCTTCTGTTAATATACCAGGCTACTTTAATATTAATTGCTTAACTGTTATGAAGTTGGCCAATCCAAAAAAAAGACTCCTAAAGAAAAAAAAATTAATAATGACATTTCACAGAAGTAAAATAACACTTTAATGATGACCACATGGTTAAAAGGAAAGCTGCCCTTCAGCCTGTTTAGTAAATTTCTTTTAGCAGAATAGCTTGGTGGAATATTTGACAAAACAGGGATTTCCGTGAGTTCTGATGGGAATCTCTGGAACAAAGTGACCTTTCACACCATTGTTGACCCCTGCCCTGACTTTAGGTAATGCTAAGATTTCTTTTTTCTTCCACAAGAAATCTTATTTCAGAACCAAAGCCAAAATAATAAATCAAAGGATGCATGTGCCACTATCGATAATATTGCTTTGTTCATTTCTGAATCCCCTAATAAGTTTAAGTATATACATATTGCCGCAAAGGTTAACATCATCTTTAGTACTTGCCACAATTTTCTGATCCCTACTTTGAGAAGAGAAAAGAAACATGTATTCAGTGCTGGGAAGTGCTGTGGATTAATGGAAAAAGACAAGGCTTGACTCCTGGAGTCCAATGCTCCCATTGCAAACACAATGAACAAAGACAAAATATATTAAGAATATCTAAAGAATATGTAGAGAATTTTTAGAAATCAGAAGAAAAAAACAAATAATACAAACCAAAAATAATCGAAACAAATAATCCAAACCAAATAATACAAACCAAAAATAAAAGATTTTATTTTACTAAAAAAGAATTCAAACATCCCATAATAACCTCACATTAGTAATTAAGGAAATACAAATCAAGATCACAATGTAATGCCATTTTATATCAAAATTGCAAAAGTTAAGAAGTATGGTGATAACAGCAAGTATTGAAGAAAATGCCTATCAACAGATACTCTGAGATATGTTGCCCAGGGAGAGTGTAAATTACTATAATCACCTTGAAAATGGCTTATCGCTATCCTATCAAATTGAATATTCAGATTTCCTGTAACCAAGCAATTTATCTTCTAGGTACTATCCTAGAAAAACTCTTTAATATGAATACCAGGCTTCATGTTTGAGAATGTTCATGGGTAGACTGTTCATAAATTATAAAAAATAATAATAATAATTAGATACCATTCAAATATCAATGAGCAGATGAATGCAAAATTAAATCATTGCCTAATGACTAAATTCAGTAGTATCCATCAGTGAAAATATAGGTATAGGCAACAATATGGATAGATGCTAGAAGAATAATGTTGAGAAAAATAAATTCTTTTAAGACTACATGTAAGATGCTAGTGTTTTTATAAATCTAAAAGAAACATTGTTTAGAAAATATACATTTGTAATGAAACTATACATTAAAAAAATCAAGGGAATAATAAAGACCAAATTTAAGATAATGGATAGCTCCTGAGGGTTAAAGAGAATAAATAAGTGAATGGGATGGGAAAGAGCACATGGGGGTATGCAGCAGAAGTGAGAGTCCTAATTCTTAAATATTCATTTTAATAATATGCTTTATAAAATATGCATTTATATGCTACATTTATTTTTATAGTTATTAAGGGTACATAAAAAGATTTTTTAAAAACTATGACTATGTATATCCTTTGTATGTTAAAAATAGGAAAAAGGAAAAGTAGAGAAAAATGGCATAGCCTTGAACAGAAAATTCACATATTAAAAAAAGGAAGGGGGGTGGGCAAATGGCCAAAAACTTATTCTCAAATTTTAGTTATGAAAGTAATTGTACGAATGCAAATTTAAAAATAAAATGCAAATTAAAACGTTATTTCTTGCTTAGAAGACAAAGATTAAAAGAAAGATCTCATTGTTTTTCAGGTTATAAAGAAATAAATACTCATATACAACCTTGGTGATGAGAATGATCTATCCTTTCTATGGAATTATTTTGCAGCGAATAACAAAGCCCTTAGCATATTTGTAAAAATGGCTTTGCATTTTTGCTCCTATGAATTTATTCCTAAGAAGTAAATGTTTTAGTGTGCTTAGGAGAACCCAGATATTAGCACAGACTAGTTTATAATTTAAATAAAACAAAAAACTGGAGACAACCTCCCTGGCTAATAAAAAGTGATGCATTAAAATAGAGAGAGAATACAAATTATAAGCAATCCTTTAAGATTTTGATGGAGAAATGAATGTATTGACATGAAAATGTTCAATGGGAGAAGTTATAGAATTAATAGATTTAAGTTCTAAGTATTAAGAATACATAATATTCTTTTTTAACAGATGTATTTTGTATATGTTTGGGGTGTTTATGTGGATTGAGGACAAAGTCTGGGGAGCATATTAACAGTATTTTTTTCTGGGTCATGAGATCATCCATGATGTTTCTTTATCTTTAGTCAGTGGTCACGACTATCTTGATCACCACGGTATCCTCATTGCCTAGTTTTTGTCAGAGTAGGTGCTTGATAAATGTTTGTTGCAAGAGTGAATGAATGCATTAAATAATAACTTGTGGCATTAATTAAAATAAAAGAAGGGAGGCCTTTTATTGAGCTAATTCAATTCTTTTGAAACAAATATTCTATCTAACCCAGAATTCTTGTCTTCTAAGAGCTAAGGAATTAACCCTCCAGAAGAACATTTTCATTTTCTTTTTTCTTTTTTTAAACATCTACAGCACCTGGTCTTCCTAGGTGGTCTCCCATCAAGTACTAACCAGGCCCAACCCCGCTTAGCTTCCGAGATCAGACGAGATCGGGCATGGCCGTAGACAACATTTGCATTTTCAAATGGTAACTTATAAGCTAAGGTCCTAACTCTGCAGTGGTATAATTTCCAGGGAGATAATTTTAGAATGAGGAAGTTATTCTATAGGCTTTTTCAAGATTGTACCATATGGTATCCATGTAATCCATCCACACTCAAGTCCTCTTCTATTTCAATAGACTCTAGATAGATTATAAATGTTATTAGCATTATTGTCTATAAAAATCATAATTACCAACTATATGAGAATCTGTATACATTATCTCATCTTTTTTCTACAACAAATATATAAGGTATTTTTAATTAACTTATGTATGTATATCCTATTTATTTAAGAAAAATATTTTATGACAACTTACAAAAAATTACATGCATAACTTTTTTAAATTGTAAAGGAGTGCATTTGGGGAAAGAGAAAACAGTATGGGAAAAGTTGATTGAAACCAATTTGAGCCTAGTGTATTAAAATACATCCGATGAGGTAGAAAATAAATGTTGCTCAGATGACCTAAAAGCCTGTCCCAAGAAGAGAATTCACATGGTCATATAGTTGATTTGGTTCATAAAATGAAGTTACCCAACCACCCAGACAAGCATAGATAATTCTATTGTGAAGCAAATCCTAACAATGTAGTAAATCCAGCTCTGTTTACGTGTGTTTGTGTTTTTAATAACATCTCTCAATGTAGGCCAAATTAATCATTCTAAAGCTCAGTCAGTGCAAGCAAGTCCCTGTGGGGATCCCAAGCAATGTCTCCAGGTACATAGCTCTCTCACGATCTGAACTTAATCCAAAAATAAATATTAGAGTGTCAAGATAAATAAATGGTCTTCATAGCCTTCAGGCATTTCTCCATAAAAACTATTTTCCTCAGCCAAGGATTTTTGTAAGCATTGAGAAGCCATGAATTTGAGGTTATACTCCCTTGACAAGGACCTGAGGAGCCGAAGGCCTACCCCACCCCTAGGAACAGGGTTTTCATGCACAGGACAATTTTGAATTAGCTCCAACAGACCCCAGGTCATGGAAAATGTAGAGCAGTATGTTTAAAAGCATAGACTCTGAGCTCAGAAACACCTCTATTGTGACCCAGTTGTGTGACTCTCAGATAAATCACCTTACCTCTCACAGTCCTCTTGGCATTGCTGTGCCCAACTTTCATCTGCCTGGAAGCAGGGCCAGAATGAGGACTGAATAAAAGGATCTTTGGAGGTACTTTGCATAGAACCGCTACTAAGCCCAATTTATCCCTTAGCATGGGTTGGTTTGTGGGATAGAAAGGCAAAGGAGTTGGGGAAGAGGAGGCATATGAACTTGAAGATAAAATAGAAATAGAAAATAATAATATCTAGAACTAAGGCTCTTGCTCATAGGAAAAAATAAAAAATAAAAAATAACTACCTAAGCAGAAGAAAATGGATTTAAGGGTGCATTTTTCTCAATCAGATTAATTTTCTTTGGACAGCAGAAGGAATAGTATTCCCATACCCCCTTTCCTTTATCAGCCCCATCCTCTAGACACAGTCAACAAAAGCACTAATGGGAGGAGATACTTTTTGTTTCCAAATGATGATACTATCTTTTGTGTGGTCATTAAGGTACTGATATGTGCAACAATGTGTTGTCATTGTTTTTATTTGGGGGAAAATATGAAATATTTCCTAATCTTGTGGATCTTGCATTGCAGAGCACAGCAGGAGATGTTTAACTGGCAAGTACTCTCTGAGGTCACAATGTGCCACATTTTTTCATGGAAAGCTTCAACTGCTCAACTAAAGAATGCGTTTCTTTAACAGGCAAATGAAAAAGAGACTGTCGGTTGATTCCTTGAGGTATGCTTAATTAATTCCAATCTATTAATGACGGCAATTTTCTCGTTTCAAGTGATAAATGGCGGCCCTTTCTAAAAGGCATCTCAGAGAGAAAGACTCTTCTCCCCACCCCCAGACTTTTTTTGTCTTTGTCCTTGGCTACTTCTGTCCATTGCTGTTCAGAATGAGCTTGCATCAGTAATAGTCATAAATGATTTACAAAAGCAATTCCTGTCTAATCACTTGGGACCTAGAGTTTTTATGATGTTGCCAGATGTGCCATCAAAAAAAATCATCCGGTTCAAGGACTTGTGATAAATCGAGTCAGAGTCAATTAATTCCCTGAAGGCTACTGTTTGGTTTACAAGGATTTGGGTTGGGGACCTTGCCTATCTTCTTCCTAGACTCTTTATCCCCACGCTCCATTGAATAGAAGACAAAAACAATTCTGTAAATATAAAGTTACTGGGAGGTGGTTGGCATATCTTAGAGCCCCTATCACAACTTCTATGTTCCTCTCATGTATTAAAAAGACATTTTAGTCCAATAGAAGGTTTAGGAGGGGAAAGTTTGAAAAGCCCCGCACAATAGTATTTCTCACACAGACTCTGTCATTCAGGGTGCTGGCGCCAACATCGCATTCATACTCAGACATTGCCTGTGGGATAAAACTCTCCCCTTTTCGATGAAAGTTTCCCTCAGAATTCATGTTAACTTCCTCTGCACCCTCACCACGTGAGATTTATGTCTCTAATAAATAATTTTGGTTATTTCAGTCATAATGTGGTCAGTGGTTTAAACATTTATTCCTCTCATGAAAAGAGCAACTAGTTGAGGGTAAGTCCCATATTATCTGCAATTTCACTTAGGGTGGTACCTTTCACTAGGGAGATGCTCACTAATTTTGTTAAATGAAGGAAAGAATCCAAAATGAATGACTGTAAATTTTCATTCCAAAACATGTGGGGGAATAAATGGAAAGAGGTTATTGAGCTTTTAAACCACTTTGCTGGATTGTGTTACAGTAACTAAGCTGGACAGTAATGAAGTAACTTGCATTGGGGGAAGACTTTAACTCAGTTTATACCATCTGTGCAAGGACTTGAAATAATACCTCTCAAACCAGGAATTCTCTGTTCCTAAATTACAGTCTCTTGGTGGAGACTGAAATATCTATAATCCAGTGTAACAAGGCACAGTAGTGTGCTTTGATGACGAATTAAATCTTTGGGGAAAAGAAAAATCCCCTATGTTGTCTCTGATTACATAGTCAAGGAATCCTGTGAATTTGCTGATGTGTAGGCTTTTCTTTAATGTAAGCAGGCAAGGAAGGGGGTGGGGCTGTGGAGAAAAGGAAGGGGGATGGGTCTATGGAGTCTCTTAGGGGAAGAGACTGGGTGTTGACATAATACAGAGTCACAGCAGTTATTCTGGAAGCACCATTTACAGCTTTGTAGAAGCGCAACAATGACCAAGAGCTTTGAATGTTCAAAATCTAATATTTACGTAACTCATCATCTTTGAATCTTACAGGACATAAAGATAGTATCTTTGCGCAATGACTTAGTGAATATCAGAATAGGAATTAGAAACCTTTTTGGTGTAATTCTTTAAGTACAACTGAAAAATGTCTCATAGTTAAATAATTTATATATCAAATAGAGTAAAGCACTGTAACCTCTTGGGGCCCCTCATAAACTAATTATTCTCCAGATTTCCTGCTACCCTTTTAAAAGATTTTGCTTGGTAGAAATCAATGTAATTAAAAACTATTGGTCAATCGTCTTGTGGAGTTAGCTACGTTTCCACAGACAATATAATAAAAAATAGTTAGATACTAGCCATTACAGTTTAGATTATCTTCTCATATTTATTATTAGATATTATAGCCTGCAGTTTATTTTAATACATGCATTTATTGAATAGAAATAGCTCATAAATGTCCTAAAATTGAGACATCAGAATATATCAGAATGTAATTTATCTAAAATATAGCCCTGGACAATTAAACTATATTGTCCTGACTTTTATTTTGGTCTTGGTCCATATGCATACGCAATTTTATATTATGGTAGTCATAAAGCAAAGACAATTTTTACTTATGGTTTCTTTTTTTTTCTATTACAAGTGCATGCTGTTGCTCGTTGCTCTGTTTGATGTTGCTGAGGATATAGCTTGCTATATTTTCTACATTTCTCTTTATGAGTCATTGTAGAAGAGAGATCTTTTCTGATTTCTATAGCACAAATAATCAGGTTTCTAGTGAGCAATTTTTTTTTTATCTTATGACCGTGAAGACCTGTTTGATGATCACATCTTTTTGCACTGCTTCTTTGAAGGCCTGGAGTCACCTTTGTAGTCCACTTTAAATATACGATTTATGAGGGACATTTTCCAGACATTTTTCCTTTGTACATTATACTTTCTCTCATTCAATTCCACTTTCTTCAACCATTTTGGTGTTTTCTTTCAGTTCATTTGTATCTATGTTATATAAGGCATCTATGTAATCCTTTATAAAAAATTTGTTTCTTTTATTATTATAATATGTGCTTCAGAATTATTATTTTAATTTCTGTATGACATTCTATGAAATAGAGTTAAACCATTATAAGCATCTTTAGCACTTCAGTGGTTTCTATTTTTTCTATTGGTGCAGAAAATTATAACTTTCACATCCAGGTCTTTTTTTTCCTCATTAAAAAAAATAATTTACTTTGGATAAATTTTCAAAAATGAAATTACCGTTCAAAATTTAATGCTGACAATTAATGTCAATCCAATTTTGCCCCTTTTTGAAGGTAGAGAGGAGGATTAATCCATGGTAAATCTATATTTACAGGTAGACTAAAGGATATAATATTACCAAAAATTTACTTCTCACAGGAAATAATTGAGATTTCATGTTCCAGTCTGGTCAGTCAATATATTATTTCTATACAGAGCTAGGCCAAAATGATTCTAGACTTCAAAAATCTGAACACAATGTAAATATCCTTCTTCATTAATGAAAAAGAAATTATTGAAATTAAGATACATCTACTCAATAAAATATAGACACTAAAGGTAAACTTTTAATATGCTTATAATAAGAATTAAAACTTTTAAATAAAGAACCTATTATGCTCTTTAGTAATTTAGCATTTAGTAACTTTCTTTACCCATCTGTATTTTCCATCAGTGGTTCTTAACTGGGGGGTGGAACTGTCCCCAAGAAAGCATTTGGAAATATGTTGGAATTTTTTGGTTTGTCATTTACAACTGAGGACTGCCACTGGTAACTAGTGGGTGCCAGCCAAGGATGTTCAACATCTGCGTTGTACCAGACAATCCTGTGCCACCAAAAAAGAAAAATTATTCTGCTCAAAATGCCAGCAGCCTGTGCTAAGAAACACGAGTATCTATAATCCTGGTCTTACTGAAGGTTGGGATGATTGACTTGGTGCCTGGTCCATTGTAGACAAACACTAAATACCTACTGTGCACCAGGCACTCTTCTAGACACTTTAGAATACACGTATATCTGGGAATGAAACAAAGAGTCAGTCTTTTATGAAACTTATATTCTAGAAAGAGGTTCTTAATGTTGCTTGAGGCCATGTAGGAGGAAAAAGCAATATGTAAAACTTTATTTACCATATAGCCAAATAATAAGCAAAAGGAAACTTTGAGTTACAAGGATGGGGGGCTTCGAGTGGCAGCTAATATTCAAAGCAATGGAAAAGCATTACGTCCCTTGTTCCACCATCCCCCCTTTTAATTTTGACCATTTGGGCTTAGTTGCTTGTCTCCCTTTTCCACGGATCCCAACTTCCCCCAAACCTCTGATTTTACATTCTTCCTAATCCATAGAAAATTCATCTCTTAGAATGGAATCCAACCTTCCTTTTGTATTTAAATACCTCAGAAAGAGTTCCAATGTAGAAAGAAGTCTTTTAAAAATTAACCGTAAAGCAAAAAAAGCATATCTGTTTACATTTAGTAAAAAGATAAGAACATTAAAACAATAAGACCCTAAAAAGTTCAGAAATTACTTTCTGTTTCATCAAACCGTGATCTGATTGTGATTTTATAGTTTTATATGTTTCAATTAACTCAATTGTAATTGCTTGTCAGCATTTTATTCTAAGCAATAAATTTGTCATAAAAAAGAGTAGAAATAATCAAATTTCATTGTTCATTATTTTAGTGTTTATTCCCTTATCTCTTCCTACATCTTTGGAATATATTCTTTTGCTAGCAGCTGTTGTGATAGATTTTATAGCGAGATATTTTAACAATTTCTTTTCTAATTTTCTTTCAGTTTTATATTAGATTATTACTTTTTAGAGTAAGAAAGAAAATGATCAGAGGGGAAAGAAATAGAGAAATGGAGGAGACGATATAGACATGTGCACTGTGAACAATTTATATGTTTACATGACTTGTTTACATACTATGTACTTATATTTAGTTTTAAGATATATATCAAAAGTATTTAAAATTATTTATATAATTAACCAGTTAGTAAATTAGTATTTAGCTAATCAATTTAGACAAAAACATTTGTATACCAAGACTGTAGGATGGTGTTGATATCTGCGAAGCCCAGTATCAAATTGTTATGATAGTTACTCTGGTCTGGACCTCTTTGAACACTCAGTGGTGCTCCTGCCTTCTCTTGACTCTCTCCTGAATTCTTTTCTTTAAGACATGCTCACAGGAGTGTGTGGAAAGGGATATTAATTTATACCAAAGGGCAAATGACTAATATGGCTTACTACCTTATGCCTCCCATGGATATTTCATTTTAACAGAAACATGAGTTTTAACCAAAAGCATTAGAATGTGACTCTAAAAGTGAGTATTTGGCACCTGACAGTGTTTGAAAGACAAGAGATATTTCTTGCTACAAAAAGTCTTTATGGTACCACTGAAATCACATCACACAAGCTGTTGCCTATTCTCTCTATAGGTCTTGATATGAGAATTTCTTTTCCGGTATCACCTGAAGATATTTATTCCTTGAGAGCCTACTAATTCTTCATCAACACAGGCCTTATTCTCGAAATCAGATCATTTAAAAATATGTAGTGTTATATAGTCAATTTCTAACACTGTAAATGGTAAAAAAGCTTTCTGATAGTTATTCATGGCTAAAGAAATAGATTTTTTACATCACCAGATTTGGCTGGTAGGTTTCAGTAGTAACATGCTTAATTAGTATTTTTAATATGATTCAGACATTCAAAAGAAGTACTCATGGCATTAGCTCAGTTATCCCTAATATCATATTCAGTTTCTGAATCTATTCCAAACAAATCCATCAAATTTTATTCCTATTACTCCTCTCACCACATTTATTGCATTTTCAAGCATTTTCTTAACACCTTATAAAGTTCGGTGAGTTTAAAATGTTTTTTTTTTTTTTTTTTTTGTGGAAGAAAGACATATTAAAATTTTAACTAGTAGGGAATTTCAGTTCAGTTAATTATATTTTACCATTGACTTATTGTGAAATTATTGCTGCATTCCCAGGATGAAAAAAAAGGAGGGGGGACATCGAGTCTAAATTAAAATTACATGTAGAAATTTTATGAATATAATCATATTTAAAGGAAAAAAACATAATATTTGATAAGATATTTGTAGTGATATATCAAAAAGTAAACTTCAATAAAATATTCAAAACTATATATATATACATATATATCTCTGAAATATATACAATCTGTTAATTTCCTAGAATCTATGTTTGCAACTCTACTTAAATATTTGGTTAGTGAACTGATGCAAACAAGGTTGTTAGGGGGTTTGTGGTTATATTTATTTTATTCTGTTTGCTTCAAGTCATTTAAAATTCTTCATCATGGTCAGCATCTACTTATAAAGTAGGTTATCATGTGTACCATTAATAAAATTTTAAATTTTCAAAATCTCTTATATATCTGTAGATAAAGTTTTCTCCATAGTGCCTGGCTTTTAAGTGGGACATTCTTATGCTTTACTATTATTATATCTCTCAAGGGGAGCTATTACAGGCTAAGAAAAAAAAAGCATTCCAGATGCCTCTGTCAGTTTCTTAGTTTGGGTTTCCTTTGAAACAGACTCTGAGATAAAGATATGAGTGCGAGTAGTTATATTAGAAGGTGCTGGAAATTAGACTAGTGGGGTGTCGACAGGTCAGAGAAGGAAGACAACAAATTATTCATTATCATGCAAGTTACCATGTGGGCAGCTGGTACTTAATCCCACTGGTTTAAGCAGTGTAGAACCTGCATCTTTGAGTTATCCCACTCAAGGGGCAAGCAGCTGGGTTATTTATCTACCACCCCACCGAATGAGAATCTCACAGAAGGATGCTCATTGCCCAGTGCTTTCTACTACCACACACACTGTGAGAATGGGCTCAGATGGTCAGACAAAGAAAGCCTTTTCACAAAGAGATGCAGGTACTGGCAGTTGGGATACACTGAAATGATCATACCCCTAGGATAAGGGCCCATCTCCCCCAGCAATGGCATCTGCTACAGTAGTTACTAGTTCATGACCACCTCGTTTTTTGATCATCAGAGAAATTTCACACTGCCATTTCCCTGTATGGTGATCAGTCAACTCACCACAAATATTTTTAAAACAGGATGGATACTACCTACCGTCAGGTGCCTTTTCTAGTGTGTCTAATTGCTCAAATAGCTATATATACTATAGATGCTAATACAGTTAAATGTTTACCCAACTGCAGTTTACCAGCACGGGAAATATTCCATCTTGGATAATCCCTATTCCTGGTCTGTTTGCCCATGCTGTAGAAGACCTCTCTCCAGAATTTAGAATCCTGGTGTCCTTTCTTTATTAAGCTGACATTTTAAGGCTTGTCCAAGTGAAATTTCTAATTCTGAAAAGGAAATCTCTATTGCTCACTCAAGATTTTATTCCTAAATCATTTGGGTCACATTTTAACTTTCAGGTATATAAATCACTGATGCTTTACTGTGAAGATTTTGCTGGTTAGTCAAGGAATAATGGGGTAAGTTGCCTGAGGATATAGTGCCAGCTCAGGTTTCCTAAATATGTTTTTATTTTGAGTCTTAACTGAAGAAATCTTAGGGGTGATCCCCCGTGCCCGACTTACCCACTCCAGATGCAGCACAATAGCACAATGAGACACACAAAAATTATGTTGGGATTCGTTTTGTAGATTGGAAGTACCCTGGAACTACCTCAGGAATAACTGAGGTAGGCAATCATGTAAAAGTGTGTCACAATGAATTTTATGAAAGGAAGGGATATTGTCCCCAATACCTATCTTTTCATGGTTGTTTACTTCTCTGTAAATAATGTTTCATTCTTAGAATCACAGAATCATGAGGTAACAATGAAAAGGAGCCTTTAAAATAAATTATCAAGTTCAATGCCCTTAACCTAATGATGAGAAACATGAGATTGAGAGAGGTCATGTGCTTTGCCCAAGGACCACAACAGACCTGGAACATGTACTCACATTTTCTCTTTCTTCTTCTTAGTTCAATGTTCTGCTTACATATTCTGAAAAATATTAAGCAAATCACATATTAAACACATAGAAAAAGCAACTATTTATTTTTGATAAGTGGTAATAACTAGTAAAATTACAAAACAAAAATTAAAATGCCAACATTCCTCTTTCTTCTTGCTTTATTTTTTTCTATACTACCTAAACCTTTCTGCACACCAAATTATTTACTTATTTTGTCTCTATTCCTCTGCTAGAATAAAAACTCCAGTGTTGTAGGATATATGCCTGTTTTATTTCCTGAAGTATTCAAGCATTTAGAACAGCATCAAGGTGCTCTGTAAATATTTGTTGAATGAGTGAATGAATGCAGTCCAGGCTCTTTATAGGGATAGCATATTTCATTGTTTTGAATTAAACCCTAAGGATCCGAAGATCCTTGTTTCTATCAGAGAAAGCTAATTTTAGAAGGGGAGGAAGCTCCTAATCTAATATTCTGAAATTCTGAATTAGGCTATCAGAATGCATTCTATTTGAAGATCATGATTCATCAAAAGGCTCATCCACATATTGACAGTTAAATACTGATTGCTCAACTTTATTCCAGTGATTCAGTTGGATTTCTATTGCTGACTTTTCAGGCAAGTCATGTGCTGTCATTTTGCATTTCTTTTTAATATTTAAAAATTATACAAATAAGGCCTACCTTAGCACACACACACACACCCAATCTAGGGTATAATCTTATTCTAAATATCAGCATCATTCTGTCTTTTTAAAAAGATAATACCCATGCTATACATTACATTCCCTGGACTTATTTATCTTATAAGTTTATGCCTTTTAACTGCCTTCATCCATTTCACTCATTCTCCACCCCCTGCCTTTGGCAATCACCAATTTCTTCTGTTTTTATGAGTTTGGGGTGTGTGTGTGTGTGTGTGTGTGTGTGTGTGTGTGTGTGTGTGTGTGTGGAGAGCTTACGTATACATGAGATCATATAGTATTTGTCTTCATCTGATTTATTTCATTTAACATAATGCCTTTAAGGTCCATTCATGTTCTCGTAAATGGCAGAATTTTCTTTTCTATGGCTGAATAATATTCCACTGTGTGTGTGTATACACATACATACATACCACATTTTCTTTATTAATGGACACTTGGGTTGTTTTCATGTCATGGCTTTTGTAAATGATGTTTCAGGGAACACAGGGGTTTGGATATCTTTTGGGGATAGCTATTTTGTTTCCCTTGGATAAATATCTAGAATTGGGATTGCTGGATCGCATTGTAGTTCTATTTTAATTTTTTAGAAATTTTCATACTGTTTTCTATAATGGCTGTATCAATTTGTATTCTCACCATCAGTGAACAAAGATTCCCTTTTCTTCACATCCTCTCCAATGATTGTTGTCTCTTGTCTTTTTGATAATAGCCGTTCTAATAGATGTGAAATGATATCTCTGTGGTTTTGATTCACATTTCCCTGATGTTAGTGATGTTGAACACCTTTTCATGTACCTGTTGGCCATCTGTATGTCTTCTTTAGAAAGATGTTTGTTCAGATCCTCTGCCCATTTTTTAATTAATTTTGTTAGTTATCTGAGTTCTTTATATTTCTGGATATAACCGTTTATCTCATATATAATTTGCAAATATTTTCTCTCATTCCATAAGTTACCTTTTCATTTTGTTGGTAGTTCCTTTCCTGTCTGTACAGGAAGCACCATTCTGTCTTAAAATATAACATTATTCTATACCATTTTTTAAATATTCTACTCTTCTTTTTTCTTAGAAAAGAAAAAAAAAATGTCCCACTGCACAATACATTTCATCCAGCCCTCTGACCTGACATTTTTATCTTCTTTTCCTCATTTGTTTTATACAAGAAATGTATTTCCTTTCTTAAACAATGCAGTGGGATCACACTGAGCCCCTCAGATGCGGCTGCCAATTATCAAGCTGCTGAACTTGTACCTTCTCTTAACCTTCAAGGGAAGGTGGCCTGGACATAGCGCTAGTCATCCTCCTATGACGCTCCCGACTACTTCATTATCCTTGGCATTCATGAAAAGGTCTTTCCTTTTATCAAGGGACTCTTCACTTAATAAAGTGGCCCACACAGAATACATAAGTGGTGAAGAGCCCTGAGTTCTATCTAATGTTTGAAAACAAACATGAATCATGGCTCCCTGTGTTGAGACAAGGGCTTTAAGTTAAAAGGGAGGCAGAAGGCTGAGGATGTATCGCCTATTCTCACTGTCATTGTGACAAGTGACCACAAATATATGTGAGTCCACAGACCAGTTTAGTCTATACACAGCTTCGCAATTTCTGTGTGTCCCAACCACTTGACCCCTTCATCAGTCAGCTGGAGCTCCATTTGCAGGCGGCAGTCAAGTTAGTTAAGCAAAGATCACCAGAGACCAAAGAAAGTCTTGGACTCTTCCCTTTTTTGTGTCTGGCTTACTATTCCTTCATTTAACCTGTCTGTTTGGAAATGAATGCCTTCTTCGGTACACAGTCATTCTGTGGGTGGGTGTTGAAGACACTTCAAAGTTTACTCCTAACAGACACTTACATAGATGCATTAAGGACCTGTAAACATATGGACTAAGATGAGATCCCACTTCATGTCCATGCAGTCATAATTAACCTAAAGATTTGCCAAAGTCAGTTTTTTTTATAGGACTGTAGATAAACCATAGGGTGCCTTTGTGAGAATTGAGAAAGGAAACATCCTGGAGGGAGGCAGACCCCATGGATGCATGGCTGGGACAGTACATTTCAGCCCCTCGCACCTCCTTAGCTGGACTCCGCCCCACTCGACTCCGAGCAACATGCACAGTTATGCAGAGTGGACGTGGATTTTCACTCCTCTCCTCCATCCCTAGATCTCCCGTTCCCTACCACATTACTTTGTAAGTCAAAAACATCACAGTTCTCAGACTTATAATGCAGTCCTATTCAAAACAAACTAAAGAGTCAGTGAAAACAACATCTCCCTCCCTTATGTTGGATGAAGTTTACTTTGTCTTTAAAATGCCTTTTGGGCCTTATGCACCTATCTGCCCTGTGGCATGACTGAAAATACTGCCAGAAAGGATTCACTTGCCATCTTCCTACATTCAACTTTGACTTTAAAGTTAAAAAACAGAAACTGTAATCAAAGTTAAATTCGATAATCCCATTTATGACATATTACTGTAGTCAACATCCTACTGAAATTAATGCACAAATCTTTTACCAACATTTTCCTCAAGGGCTGCTTCTGCTTTCTAGAGATGAGGTTTCAGGTTAGGCTCCATAACTTCTCAGGCTATCAGTTTAGGCCAGATAATAATAAAATTAGATTCTAGTTAGCAAATAAGATACATGAAGTAAGAAAGCTGAAGCTGTATTCTCAGTTATAGTCTACAATGTTTTAGATGGTTCTAGAGAAAATTATACTCACATCTTTTCTCATTCCTATCCAACACACCCAGGACAGTGCTAGGCACATAGAATAATAAAATTTATGGGTTACTAGGGTTATCTAGACCAAGGGTTGGCAAATTACAGCTGTGGGCCAAATCTAGTCCACAGTTGCTTTTGTAAAGAAGACTTTATTAGAACACAGCCATGCCCATTGGCTTATGTATTGTCTATGATTGCTTTCTCATACAAGGTCAGAAGTTGCAGAGAGACCTTGTCTGATTTGCAAAATCTAAAATATTCACTCTCTGGCCCTTTATAGAAGGGAGTTTGCCGACTCTTGCTCTAGGTCTACTACAGGAAAGTACACTCAATAAATACTATATTTTAATATCAATATAAATTTAGTTTCTGGTCCAGACTTGGATTAAGTGTGTAATTTTAAGTAAATTACCTTTCTGCACTACGGTTTCCTCATCTTGCCTAAAAGGTAACCATACCTATCTAATATAATCATAAGGATTAATTTAGTTAATAAATGCAAAGCACTCAGAGCCATGCCTGAGACATAGTTAAGCAGTCAGCAAATGTTAACTCTTACTCATCAAAATGATTGATTTTATTGATCCTGAGTTACCAAGGACCAAGACACTTGACAGTATTACTTTATTTCAACGTAGCAAGAACACAAAACATGACAGAATCCTAAAAATTGCCTGACAACAGAGTGGGTGCTGAGCAAAGGGGATGAACTTTTTATAAGCCTTCTTGGTTTGCATAGATTTGAGCCATTTCCACAAAAATTTGACAAAGGAAAAATTCATATATTGTCACATGCCTTGGCATTTAATTACAAAAGCAGTGGATGGCATACTGCCATGCATATAGTATATCTTGCAATATATTGCAGGAGTCATTATAGTCTAGTAAAAATTTATTAATAATTATCAATAATGCATAGGAAAAGCTATATGGATTTGCCATATAGTATAAGAGCATCAAGGGATAGAACAGCTGCCTGGTTCATCTCCTCATGTTTCAAATCTGAAATTTTATATCTAAATGTAATTTTGTCATTTAAACCAGGGTTTGGAAAATGTTTTTCTGTAAAGGGTCAGATAGTAAATATTTTTGGCTTTGGGTATTATACAGCCTCTGTTGCTACTATTCAACTCTGCTTTTGTAGCATAAAAGTAGTCATAAACCATATACAAATGAATGAGTATGGCTGTATTTCAATAAAACTTTATTTATAAAAATTGATGGTGGGCCATATTTGCCCTAGGGGCCATAATTTGCAGACTCATTATTTAAACAATTACAAATAGTGTTTTCATTTCTTTCTCTTCTCCTTCTGTCTCATTCTCATTCTTGTGTATACTACCTGTTTCCCCCATTAAAATATTCTCGTTTGCTAGGAACTTAAGATACACCTGAAGGAAAAGAGGTATATGGTGCTACCTAAATTTCAATTTATTTTGTCAAGTATTTCTATTAGTCGTGGGTGGAGGGTGAATATTGCCATTTTCTTCTAATAAATTAAAATGAGATTGTCAAACACTTGGACAAAGAACCAATAATGGGCTGAAGTTTAAAAGTTTATCTATACTCCATTTCATATTGTCATATATTTAAAATGAAACCGAAAGGAAATTTGATAAATTGCCTAACTAGTAGGTCCAATGCAGAAATTAATTCAGTAATACAAGCTGTTTACGCTCAATCACGCATCAATAATTCTAACAACTTGCTGTTTAACATTACCTGTGTTATATAAAGGAACATATAATTATTTAAACAACTTTCTTGAGTTATCTGTGACATGAAGACATCGTGTATATTTAAGGTGTAAGACTTGATGTTTTTATGCATATATATATATATATATATACACACACACACACTGTAAAAAGATTATAATCAAGCTAAATTACTTATCGCCTCTATTTAATTACCAATTTGTGTGTGTCTGTGTATGTGTGGTGAGATTTAATTTAAAATCTATCCTCTTAGAAAACTTGAAGTACAATCTAATGGTGCTAGCTATTGTTATTGCGCTGTACATTAGATTTGCAAAATTTATCCATCCCAACTGATTCTATCCAACAGAACCTTTGTATCCTTTGACCAACATCTTCCCATTTCCTCCACCTCCCAGCCCCTGGAAACCACCATTCTGCTATCTGTTTTTATGAATTTGACTTTTTTAGATTCCACATATCAATTATATGTGGGACTTGTCTTTCCACATCCAGCTATTTCATGTAACATGATGTCCTCCAGGTCCATCCATGTTTTGCAAATGACAGGATTTTCTTCTTTGTTAAGGCTAAATAGTATTTCATTATATTATATTATATATACATATATAACATATATCACATTTTTTTGTATCCACTCATTTGTCTATGGGCAGATATGTAGATTGTGTCTATATCTTGGCTATTGTAAGTAACATTGCAAAGAATATGAGGATGCAGATATCTCTTCAAAATACTGATTTTATTTCCAAAGGAATGAATGCCTTGTTAATGAGACGGTGTGCTACCCAAAACATCATGTTACTAAATCTTTATATCATCTATCAAATTATATGCTAATTTGGTGCTTTTTCCATAGTTGTGCCAATTATTTTATTTTCCACATTCTTATGAATGTGAAAGAAAAAATTATGTTAAAAATCTCTGATTGTTCACTTGAAGTCCCTATCTGCATGAACTGAGAGAACAAAGCAATTTAACTAAAGAAGCTCCAGGTAAAGCTATGTAGAGTAAAATCTTAATTATCAGAGATTATTTACTTGGGAACCCCAACTAGGGCACAGGGAGGAAGTATGTGATGTCCCTGAGTATCATGACAGGTAATGCTTTAGTTCTTGGCTAATAAATGAACCTCTCAGGCTTTCCTCAGAGTTTGCATAGTCTTAATTTAAACAGAATTTTTTTTGTCTTTTTTCCCCTTGCTCACAACTGCTTTTTGTTTTTAGCTTTTTATGGATGCACGATACACATATAGAAAAGAAAATGGTTTAATGAATTCACAGTACCGGGTCAAGAACCAGATGACCATTACCCTGTAGCCTCTTTTCTTCTCCCTTCCCTCACTGTCCCCCAAGAGTTTCACTGTCCTGACTTCTAGCAGCCTAGGTCTGTGTGACTCTGCACACTGCAGTCACACGCTCTGGACTCTTTTGTGTCTGGCTTCTTTGACTTAATATTATATATGTGATATTATCCATATTATTGTATGTAGCTATCATTTTCATTTCTGTAAGGTATTTCATTGCATGAATATACATTTTACTTCTCCGTTATATTATCCATGTGCCCTTGGGAAGTTTCCAATTGTGGACTATTGCAGATATGGCCACTATGGGCTTCTAGTACACTGCTTTTGTTCACCACATATGCACATTCCACTGACTATACTCCTACAAATGTTAACTGCTGAGTCACACAGTAAGAATATGTTCAACTTTAATAGTTTCTATCAAATAGTTTCCTGAAACACATAGCAGTGTTTAAAAAAAAAAAATGAGACATCAGTCCTGCTAAAGGCAGGCGTGCAGATGGCAACAGTGATGAGAGCTGAAATAATATTTAAGAGTACTCGTCATACCTTGGCGGAGCATTGGTAATTGGCTTTAACTATGTTGACCTTGACTCATCAAAGATGACAAACCATGGCCAATCATTTCTGTTTCAAATGACAACAGAGGACACCTTCAATAATGTAACCATCATTTTTAAAGTCCTCACCCTTACATTGACAAACTTCTCTTTCAGAAAAAAAGTCATTCTTGCAGTCCCTCGTTGCCCACTATGATTCGCTCTTTCTTTGGTGAATAAATTAATGAATTCTGTGATATGTTTCTAAACTGTTGGCCTATCAGAACAGAGAAATACTAGTGAAAAATGTGACTGTGTAACAATTCAGAGGGGCCAACTCACCAAAAATATACAAAAGAGCATTTCATATGTTTCTTTGAAATTGCAATGTATCTATTATAATTTCATAGTTAGGATAGAGGACCTTGATATATGGAAGTTTTGAGGTCAAATGTATCTTGTGACTTCTCTGGGAGGAGCAGAAGATCAAAAGTTTGGAACTCAGGCCTGAAGGCGTGTGCCTTGTCATAGGAGGAGGCTGTCTATGGGGTCCTATCCTTGGCTTTGTTGCTTTCTCACTCTTTGTATTGGCAGAACATGTGCTGACTTCAAAAGAAGAGCCTCTGGCCAGGTAACCATAGCATTCCTGGAGGGATCAGAGTGAGGCAAAGAAATGGGCTTTGTGGGAGCATTTCCCACCAGTAAGGGCCCTTGCTAATGGAGAGCACCTTGCTAACTTTGAAGGGTACTAGTGCTTAGAATATGTATTTCGACCACACACAGGGAGACTATCTGAGGTAATGGAGTTCAGTGACTTTTTGTTTGTTTAAAATTACACACACACACACATACACACACACACACACACACACACGCGTACAGATATAGATGTATATAGGTAGAAATGAATTTAAATATAAATATATAAGTATTTGTTAATGTCTCATGTACTTTTCACATCTAATTCATGGGGCTGCAGAATAAATTTCGCTACCATCAGCGGTCTGAGCAAAATTTTGACAGGTGTTGTAAAATGCACCTGAAAGGACTTCAGAGCTGGAATGGGTCTGGCACAAGTTCCATGGTTCCCAAAGGAATTATGAGATTCCAAGTTCCCATGTTTTGTGCTCTGACTATGGGCCAGATTCTTTCTGAATATCATTTGTTACCTTCACCGTAATCCTGAAAGGATATCATTGTCATTCCCATTTTACACGTGCAAAGGCAGAGGCTAAAAGAGACTAAGCCACATTCCCCATGTCATATTCCATAGAGCTGTGACTTTCACTGATTTCTCTTCCATTATCACACCCAACTCAAAGAGGATTTACAGAGGCTCTTTCTGAGGGTGCATGGAAACCACACACAACTACAATAGGAATGACTAAGGAAAGAGAGGATGGTGGTTGGAACACATGTTTGGCGAGTGCCAAATGGGAAATCTGCAAAGAAAAATACACCTGTCAAGTGGGGCTGATTGATTTCACCCAAACTTGTAAAGATCCCAGCCAGTGGCTGTCAATCCCAGCTGCACTCAGTCACCTGGGGCCCAGACTCCAGTACCCAAGTTTCTGTTTCATTTGGTTTGGGATGAAACCCCCGGCAGCAGTATATTTGAAATGCTTCCCAGGTGATTCTCTGCAGCCAGGGTTGAGAACCGCAGATTGAGATAAAATGCCTTTGTAGACTAAGCAATTAAATCTAAATCATGACTGTAATTTTTTAAAGAAAGCATGAAAATGAAATGAAAGCATATATGTGAAAGGGTTTGACAAACTGCAAACTGGTCTACATATGGCACTTTAATGAAGAGATAAATGAAGAACATAATTTATGAAAGTAATTGGACACCTGGTCCACGAGGAGGGAGAGAGACAGGGCTTTTATGCGATGATTTCAAGCCAGGCTTCCCTGTGACTGGCCCATCATCGTCCCTCTGGCCTTCAGGCTTTGGAAAAGAAACTTGGAGTGAAGAGAGGCCAATGGTACATAAAGGTGGAAAAATAAGAGGCCACTGGGTCTCAGAGTCAGGAGAACCAGCTCTGTTCCCTGGACGTTACTACAAATGGAGTAGCTCTGTGATTTATGACAGTAATTCCTGATGTGTTCTGATATGAGGCTCTAGTATTTGTTAAACCAAACTGAAAATGACAATTTATAAAGACAGAACCTTAGAATTTTCATTTTAAATAAGCCAGGTTTTAAAAGGAACTCTCACCAGAAGTGCATTTTATGCTCTAAGACATGACCTAACTCTTTCAGAGCTCAGAGCCCTAAACTACCACTTAAAAATATGTGCCTAAAGCAAATCAGAGAGAGGCGCTCTCTATCTCTCCCCGCACCCCAGATGCATGCACCCACACACACGCAGTTATATATAAAACATTATTTTTCAGGTAACACGGATGTATAGCTTAGTTACTAAAGATGGGCACCCTTATAACCACCACCCATAAAAGGATCTAGACTTTGCTAAGTACCCCAGAAGCCCTCCAGCTGCCTCCTTCCAAACACAAGCCTCCCCCACCCCCACCATCAAGAGGAACCACTGTCCTGACTTTTACGGTAATCAAGTTTTCACTTTTCTTTATAGTTTATCACCCAAATGTACATCCTCAAACACTAGGGTTAGCGTTGCCTGTTTTTAATGGCATTTAGATCTTTTTTAATCTATACTTTTGCCCCTTAATTTCTTTTTCACTCCATTGCACTTTATGTGCTAAAGAAACCAGGTCCTCTCTTCTATGTAGTTTTCATCAACCTCAGTTTCGCTGGTTGCATTCCCACAATGCAGTTTAATATCTTTCTTTGGACTCTTTTTCTTACAAGCTGGTAGTTGAATCTAGAAGCTTAATCACATTCCAAGTTGATTGTTTGTGGGGGGAGATGGAGAAGCTTTCTTGGAGATGTGTTCATCAGCAGTGCAAACTATCTAATTCTCTCTCTTTTCGTCTTGGAAATAGCCACTAATTCTCAGTACTTACATCTTTACTTCATTAGGGGTAAATGGTGCTATTTCAATTCTATCATTCTTTCTTCATTTATTTATTGAAATATTTCTATGGAGAGAAACTTCCCCTCATCTACTATTTGGTTATCTGGTGGTACAGTTGGTAGAAGAAAAGCAAGATAAATGCTTATTTCACTTTATTTAACAATGTTCAAAATAGTTAGATCCCTAGTACCCTCCCAAAAAGGTGGTCAATTATTTTTTTTTATCACATTAGGAATTCATGAATAAAACATATTTGATTTGTTTCAATTGATCACAGTGGTGATTTATGATCTCTGTTAGGGGAATGTTTTCATGGCTGCACAAGGGCCTAAGCAATGTTTGTACAGCCACTACCACAGGAAGGATGAAGAGAAGACAAAGGAGGCCTGAAAATTTCCACCCCTCCTTTCTGACCTGTGAAAGTCGTATGACCAAGAGAGGCAAGGTGACAGAGTGGAGACAGTCCAAGTTTCAGAGTCATTGACAAGAGAGCTGAGCTTGGATCTTGGCTCTGTAACTTCCCGGCTGTGTGACCTTGTGTCTCTCCCTAAACCTCTCTGACTCCCTTTCCTCATCTGTAAAAGTGAGAGTAATAACATTTGCCATAACTCTGTGTATTAATTGAGAATGTGCACAAAGCACCCAGCCCAGTGTCCCACACATAGGAGGGGTTCCTTCTCTTTCCTGACCCACCCTGTAAAGCTCTGGAGACACACCAAGTCTGAGAAGCAGGGAGGTGTAGTCCCAGTGGGAGGAAAGCTCACGAGAAATGAAAATACTTTAAGAATGGGACCATCCATATGGAAACGGTCAAAGATTTAAGCTCATCAGTGCGTGTGGTTCTCCTTTTCTTCCCCTCCTCTCTCCTTTGTGTTGTGTAAAGGAAGCTTTCATTATTGCTATTCATTATTATTTTATGATTTCATTATTGCTACTTCTGAGGGAAGGTTAACTGGCAATTCCTAGAAGCATTTTATTATAACACAAACCAACAAAATATCCAACTTTTGAAAAGAATGGTCTTGGCTACCACACCATGGGCTTCCCAGGCAGAAGATAGGCACCCCCACTTTTATCTAGTTGGAAAGACTCCAGCCTCTAAGGAAGGCGGTTTTCTCTGACGCCATTTCAGAACTGCTGTGACAGTTGTCAGTCTTGCACCCCACCCCCAAGACACATACCATCTCTGACGCTGCTTTTTGTTACCCTTCAGGGCCCCTTGAAATACCCAGAGTGCTGTTCTACATTTTTCCCAAGTTGTTCCTTTTCACTTGTGAAGACTTATCAGGAAATATGGACATGCTTAGAAATTGCCATTTACTTTCAAAGAAAAGGAAATTCTTCTCTGCGAGAAAGCTGTAGCTGCATCCAGATGCACAGGTACATCACAACCAGTGGTTTACCTAGCCTGGATCTTTATCTATCCAGTGGAAAAGGAAGGTTCCGGGGCATTCTGCCATAGTAACATAAAACTTTAACACTTATGAGAGAATCAGGAAGTCATTTGGTTAAGTTGCTATAGGGTTCGACTATATCTATGCAGACATGATTAAGTACAGTTTGTCTGTGATTCTTGCAATAATCCTGAGGAAGGCTAAAGAGACACTTCTATTTCCAATTGACAAAATAGAAAACTGAGGCTCAGAGAGGTGACTCAGGGTCACAGAGCTGCTAGAGCCAGGACTAGCACTCAGCTATCCTTACTCCCCCATCCCATGGTCTTTGTGCTACCCTGGGTCTCCACTTACCTCAGGGTAGTGTGAGTGCCTACCTTCACATACACTTTGCTCCCCTGGTGAGATGGTTCCTGGGCCCTGTACTTGAAGTTCCAGCTGATGCAGACAATTGAATAAACATTCCCTTTCAGTCAACCCATAGTATAGGGGTCTGTTTATTCCCTTGTAAGTCTTTATTCAGCACCTACAGTGTCAAGCACTGTGTCTCTAGCAGTTAGGTACCAAATACCCTCAAGGTGTGTGTAGTCTTGTGGAAGAATGGTTTTGTATATATATTATAATTAATATATAATTATGCCTGAAGATCTCTATCAAAATCAATTTTAATGATCTTCTTTCTTAAAAGGAAATTGATAAATGAATTGCCTCTAGGTTAAAAAGTCAATGTGTATCCATACATCATCTTGTAGTAAAGAATAAGGAAGTCTCAGTTACCTTCTCATTTTCTGGCTGCTTTGGTAAGAAAAAAAGAGAGCGTACAAGCACAAAGTTGGGTAATAAGCATTTAATGACTCTGAGTTGTTCTTGTGCCTGAGCCGTGTTGCCTTTACAATTTAAAGCAACAGTAATGTGTTGTTTGGGGTCTACAATCAACAACTTGCTTTATAGAAGTTAATGTGTCTCTTGGTGCCAAGATAAGATCTACAGGGGGTCTGTCCCTTAGTATTGTTATATTACACTTGCCAACAGACTGTATGTTGCGGTCCCCTACTCCCCACACCCAACTCTTATTTTATCAGAATCTTCAGATAAAGCATGTGCTCACTGTCTTTGTTTCAAAGATGGTATTTTCTGGATAATTGTGTTAGCTCATGAACCACAATGTTAAGGCTTCAGGAAGTCCCACTAAGTTTGGCAAAAGACTGTACTCCAAAATGGTTTTAGAATGTAGGCTTCTCCACGCTGCCAGGTCTATAAACATTTTTAGGTTCTTACAAGGAGATTCAAGTGTGGTCCTTGAAAAAAATCTGGGATCGAAAATAGAGGTAAATTTATATAACATGGTACACATACCTCATTTTATAACTATTATTACTATGCCCAAAGTAAAATATTTGAGAAAAATTTGTTGATTTGAATTTCTTTTCTATAGACAATTTTTGAATAAGGATGTAGCATTATCTTAAAGAATACATCTGTCTTATATAACAAAAAGTCCACTATTTAGCATGTTTCAAAAAACTCTCATATACAACCATCGGTTAAATATTGTAATTGAACTGCCTTTGGAATTCTTCACCATAACTCTAGCTTAACCATTCACTTTGACAGCTATATTTTCCTAACTGCATGGTTC
>NW_006431210.1:1377770-1501207 GCF_000325575.1 Pteropus alecto
TTTCTTCTGTTTAGGAAAACAGAATAACAATTTTCCTGTATATGAGAATTCATCTTGTATTAGCTTAGGTCTTGTATTTTTAATCAATATTTAACAGTTATCAAAAATCTTTTGATTAGTATTATGATTCTTTTGGAGAAGGCATGATATATGAAAAAGAGAAGTAACAGGCCTTGAGGTTATAAGACCCAGCTTCAAAAACTAACCCAACCACTATTCCTGATGTGATATTTGACAGTAGTCTATTATGTAGAGATGGTCATTCATAGTCTTGGCTATCTAATGAGGTCACTGATGCAGGTCAAGTGAGAGGAATAAATCGCACTTGCAAAAGTGTAAAGCAATGAATAATGTCAGATGTTATTATTCTTTAGGTTTTGTTTTTATACTTCGCAAACACACAGACACACAAACACTCAACAGCTTTGCAAATCTACTTATTTTATTGTAATTTATACTCTACTTCCAAAAATACTTTTTTGAAGTGTCTTATGATATAAGAAAAAGATATAATAGAATCAGTCAAACAAGTACGTGTGAACTGCAACCAGATAATAAGACCAAGAGAAATTAGAAGGAACTACTAACATCGAACATAAAATTTCCTATGCTTCCTAATGTTTGGGACAACGGGGAAAACACACATTTTGTATGGATTTTCCAGTCTGATTGAAGAACCCTTTTTGTCCTTTCACTGTATCTTACTTTAAAAAGGGTTCATAGATCATTACCAAATACTTTTTGTTAGGAAGCCAGGACCTTTTTTCTTAAGGTACTTCATTTGGTAAAGTGTTGTTGCTGCACACAAAATTGATTCTTTGTGAACTTGTCTTGGTCAAACCTATTTTAAAATATCGTTAGATAAAAGTCACCTTTCTAGTAATATGTCTGTACTTCAAGTGAATGAAAAATGTCCTTAGAAGAATTTAAGTCATGTGTTTTCTTAATATCTTTGTATCAAAAGGGAGGCACACATATGCCTGCTATGTTTGCATGTGTATACTCCAGAAATAACCTGAGCTACGAGTTGTATTAATAGCTCTTAATTTTTTTCTTGGATTCCTTTAGTGATATCTGTACCTCAGAAGTGGGAAAATTAATTAGATTATTTCCAAATTCAAATATACACTTAGATTCAAGTTGAAGAGAGTTTTCCTTATAAACCCGTGAAGTCTTAGAGGCTGCATCCTTCATTGGACAGAGTCTGGTTTTACAGCCGCATAGACAGGAGTTTATGTCCAAGCTTTGGCATTTACTGAGTGGCCTTAAGTAGGTCACTTGGTATACCTGATCCTTAGTTTCCCCATCTGCAAAATGGGGCCACCAAATCCAACATGCTGAGTTTCTCTATTAGAGGTATAGCACCTGCCATACACAGCAATCAACACAGTTATTACAATTCCACTAACCCTCTTCTACAATTCCAAAACCTACAAATTCCCCAAATCCAGAAGTTATTTTCATAACTCATTTGACAACAAAATCTGACCTAAAACTTAAGTATAACCTGACCTGAACTGATGTGAAACTATTTATCAACTTTAGACTTTTAAGCGGAATTTTAAAACAAAGGTAGAAATATTTTTAAATTAAATTTATTGGGAAAACATTGGTTAATATCATTATATAAATTTCAGGTGCATAACTTTCTAATACAATATCTGTATACTTCTTTTTGTGCTCACCACCCAAAGTCTAGTATCCTTTTGTCACCATAATTTGACCCCCTTGACCCTCTTCATCCTCCCTGCATCCCCTTCCCCTCTAGTAACCACTATTCTGTTGTCTACAAGTTGTTTTTGTTTGTTTTGTTCGTTCACTTGTTCCTTTTTGTTTTATAGACCACGTATGAGTGAAATCATACAATTCTTGTCCCTTTCTATCTGGCTTACTTCACTTACCATAATACTCTCAAGATCTATCTATGTTGTTGCAAATAGCAATATTTAATCATTTCTTGTGGCTGAGTAGTATTTCGTTATATATATGTACCATATCTTTTTTTATCTAATCATCAGTCAAAAAACACTTACGTTGTTTCCATGTTTTGGCTGTTGTTAATAACACTGCAGTAAATGTAGGGGTACATATGTTCTTATGAATGAGTGTTTTCAAATTTTTCAAGTAGATACCTAGAAGAAGGACTGCTGAGTCACATAGTAACTCTATTCTTAATTTTTTGAAGAAGCTCCATACTATTTTCCATAATGGTTGCACAAAAACAGACATATTTACGCATTTTGTTATGAAATGCTACCCTAGACCCTGTTTGGGATCATGCATCACAAATGGCTTATACGCTATATTACTTTGCTAAACTGAAAAATTCTGAATTCCTGAACACATCTGACCCCAATAGTTTCAAATAAGGGACTGATGTCCTATTTTATCACTAGGGTTGTAAATTTCCTCAATATCTAGTTTGTCAGATAACGAAAATCCCTTTGACTGCATCTCTGATTCATGGTTTCTTCCAGGCCCTGTCCTGTTCATCTTGAGCTCTTTTGATTTGGTGTGTGCGTTGGGAGGTTGGGGAGTTATTTTAGTAGTAGCCTGGTTCCCCAATCTGATAGTTGCAAAATTCTTCTTTACATTAAATTGAGATCTACCTCCCTGTAAATTCTCCAACTTGTCCCTGTTCTGCAGAGCTGAGAAAACAGGATAAGCAGCTCCCTCTCCCAAGTGACTGCCCCCCAACTATTTGAAAAAAAGATATACTCCTCTTTAAGTCTTCTTTTATAATCTTACTTCTATAACCATTTCTCTGACCCATTTCCAGGCCTCTTCTAATTATTCTTTATTTGTCATGTTTCCACTTACCACCTGTCATTTAGAACCAACAATATTATGGTCTTTGTCTTAAAAACTCTGTTTCCAATCATTGATGATTAACATCATCTTCTCAATGGTATCTTCATAGAGATGAAAATTTTATGCAGCGCATGATTCACATCCAGTTTGAATTCTGAGTCATCCATTGATTATACCTTAGGCAAGTTATATCAACTCTCAAACCCTCAGTCTCTTTATCTATACAATGGGGATAAAGTGAGCTTCGTGGCATTGCTGTAAAAATTAAAAGTAGCACATGAAAAGTGTCTAATACTTTGCCTGACAAAGTAGGCAAATAATAAATGATAATGATTATTATTTAAAGTTTAATAAATAATCCCCCTTTTCCACTTTATTATTATGTTTTTATTGCTTTCTTAGGCCCATACTGGTACTATCAAAATTCTCTACAAGCTTAAGACATTGGTGGATTTTTTATTAGGTCTAATCCATATGAAAGTAATCTGTCATTGTGAAGATGCAATTTGTATAATAAATAGTTTCTGCCAGTCTTAGAAGGAAGTCACTGTATTTCTTCTCCTTCCCCTCATCACTTTTGAACTAATCCAGCTTCCAGGACAACTTGATTGACATAAGCAATCAAACTTGTATCTTTCAGGCTCCTATTTAGAGATGGACAGTAAAAATTTGTTTGTTTTTCCATCCTAGAAACCAAGTAGATTCTAGGGTATCTTGTTTCTCATCTTGAGACTGTGCATCCTATGTAAATGTTTCCAAGTGTACAGATTAGAGCCATAAATTATATTTTGATCAGTGCCAAAAACTTGGTGCCAAAGAACATCTTGACATTACTATTAGCGTATGTTGTATCCTGTAATTAAGCAGAATCAGCTTGTAGATGAGTTCTTCTGAAGACGGAGCCCTCCTTTCATGGAAGCGTAATCAGAATGAGCTATTGCTCTCATTAAGTTACTTTGCAATACATCACCAGTGTGACCTGTCATTCTAATGATGCATTAGCGTAATTCATCAACAGGGTGAATCCCACTAATAAGGTGTTATTCCAGAGGCAGGGCTATCCAATGCAGAAAGCCTCCAGGGGCAGATGCAGGATGACTACAGCCTAAGGCCCAAGAGGCTCTGTATAATGAATTTCCCCCACCTTTCTTACTCTATAAAATTTTGCTATTTTTAAGCAATCCAGATGAATGTCCATCTGTCCCCAGATTCTTCTAATTTTTTTTTTCTGACTAATCCTGGGATTCTTTACTGGTCCAGAGATGTCCAACTTTCATTCCTTTGGGTGTAGGATTGAACCACTTGGTTCTTTCCTGAAGAATTACACTTTAAGAAAATTCAATTTCATAGCTGACATTGTTGAAGCACCTGTGAATTTCTATATAATTCATATCCTACATGATTCTAAAGTAAATAAGATTTTTTTAAAAATTCATATAATGAAACCACTCCAATGAAAAGAAGGTAGGAGACAATAATACTAAAAATTAAGGCTTTGCAACTAGCAGATAAACAAGTCCTGGAGATTTAATACAGTACAGGAATTACAGACTATAAAACTGTTTATAAACATTTGCTAAGAAACTATATCTTAATTGTTCCCACTACCTCAAGAAATTGTAATTATGTGACAAGATAGAGATGTTAGCTAACACTACAATGACAATCATACCGCAGTATAAGTCTATCAATATGTTGTACATCTACTTACGCAATATTATATATCAATTATATCTCCAAAAAAAGTAAAAGATTCTCTACTAAAAAAAAATTAAGGGTAATACAGCTGGTATTACATTTATCTCTGAGCTTCCTGCAGCAAAATCAAAAAGGGATAATGGATTGAAAGAATGAAAAACATTTTGTTTGAAAACTTACTTCTAATATTCTAAGAATGTTTTATTTTGATCCATATCTGAGGAACCTTAAAGAACTTAATGGATATTGTTTTCAATGGTAATATCACTGAAAATGCAATAATATTTTTCATAGTGATGTCTTATTCTTATCCTTTGATAAAGTCAAGAATATATTTTAATTAGAAAATATCCATTTAAGGCACTTTCTGTGAAAAACAAAGCTAATGTTCAGATATATAGCTAATTTTCAGAATAGAGTTAGATTACTTCTGTGAATGAATGGGACCATTTCTCTGTACTATTTTGTTTCCTATGATCACTTCTCTCTTCTGAACTTTTTTAGGAGGTGGATAATAATTTATGATTTTTTAGCTTTATTGAGGTATAATTTACACCAATAAAATTTACCCTTTGTAATTATACATTTTGATGAATTTTAATAACTGCATATAATCATGTAACCACCACCACAATCAAGATATTGAACAGTTACATCACACGAAAAAGTTTTTCACACTCCTTGGCTGTGGATCCCATCCCCTGATACCCAGGTCTAGGCAATCTCTGATTTCCTTTCTGTTCCTATAAAGTTGCCTTTTCTAGAGTTCCACATTAATGGAATACACATGTAGTCTTTGTGTTTGACTTCTTTTATTTTGCCTCTATGTTGTTGTATATATTCACGTTTTGTTCATTTTCATTGTGGAGTCATATTTTATTAAGATTTGTTTTATAAGGGAAAAAGCTTAAAGGATATTAAAAATAGTGGCTAGAAAGAATACCCATATGAATTTAATAACAAACATAGAGGTGGCAATATGTATCCTCACTTAAATAGAGAACTAAGGCCTTCTATTCCAATATATTTTTTAATACTTTACAACGGCAAGCTTGCAAGCTAAGTGATGTCAAGAACCATGTTTTCTAGCTTGACATTATATCTGCAATATCTAGCCCAGTGCCTGCTTTTACTAGGCGCTTAATAAATCATTGTTAAAAGAGTGAATAAAGACATTAAAAGATGCTCATCATCCATGTACAACAGTTATGTGAGTAGTCCCTCAAGGTAAGGAACAGTAAAGTATAAAGAGAAAAGTTATATTCATTACTACTTATTGAACACTTTTCATAGCAGTGCTTGGAAAGCAACTCATACTCCACTCATATTTCAGATTCCTTACAGACCTATCTTTAGCTCTATCACCTGTGCGTTTTTAAAATCTTTTGGTTCCGGTATATTTAATCCTGAACTGCCAGCTTTAAGATAATCAATTCAGTACATTTATTATGCCCTTTCCTTTTATTTGCCTTCAAAGTATTTCCAAATACTTAGTAATTTTCTGAATCGTCAACTCTCTTCACTTCCAAGAGTTTTTCTAAACATATAAAGGTATAACCAAAGTATGATATAGTTGGAAACAGAATACCATAGCATGTTAACACTTAAAGATGATTTAGTCTAATGTCCTCATTTTAACGGCAGCAGGGACTGAAATCTCAAGAACGAGCTGCCCCAATTCACACATTTGGTGCAATCAAAGATAATTTTTTACTAGCCTATTAGTCCCAATAAGCTAGCAGTTAGTTTGCAGAATTGAACTGAAACCGAAAAAGAGTTCTCTTCTTTGCTTACTTGCTCATATTCAAACTTTATTGAGGAGAATTAGGAGTGTGCAGTCTATTATATTGACTGGTATTTTAGAGCAAGTCAAGAAAAAAATAACTTTCACAAGGAGAAGCTACGTAGCTTGAATTAGAACCCATACCAAGGCAAGAAAAACAGATAAAAGAAAGCAAAATTCCATACCAAGGTATCTTAAACCTCAGCTAGATGTTTCAGCAGGTGACAAAATCTGTTAATTACATGCCCTAAATGAACCTTTGTTTGGCCTTTAAAGTATATGCTCTCTGCTAAATCACTAAATATTCCAAGAATTAGTTTTCCAAATGTAATGAATTTTACCTGAATTTCTAATAGATTAATTCTGACTCGTCATATACCCTATCTATGCATTTAAGATTCACAAGGATTTGAATTTAGTCGATAAAACTCCTTCAGTATAGGCCTCTGCGATACTCTAGATTTCATAGATGAAGTGAACCATTAAGATACAACTGAATTGTGTTGGTTTTACAAATCCAGTAAGATGATACCCAAACCAGTGCTTTAGTTTTCCTTTGCCACTAGATAAAACACTGGCTTGCTCCATCCATCCATCCATCCGTCAAGTCAAAAGTTATTTATTAAATGCTTGACAAGTCCTTAAGTGCTGTAATACAGGAAGAAGTAAAGTTCTCTGTAGTACAAAGGGAAGAACAAAGAACTTCAGTATGAGAAGAGAATTAAGGAAGACTTCACAAGTGAAAGCAGCTTGTGTGCTGCGTCTTGTATGAGGAGAAGAATTTTAGTAGGTTAACATCATGAAGGTAATCCCTGAGGATGCAAACGAACTCTAAGAAAAGGACAAAAAGCACGATGTTTTCTCCTTGGGTTCATTTTAGAAATGTATAAATTCTTTCAAAGGAAAGTATACATTAGTAGGGTGAAATGACTTTGGTCATATTTCAATACCAAGTATATGGAACTCAGTATCATTTAAGATCCTGTACTTTCGGGGATCCTTAAATTTCCAATAGTTAATGTACCATAACAAAAATGTTAAAGTTTCTCAAAATGTGATATTGCTAGAACAGAATGGCATAATTTGTCTTAAAAAAAAAAAAAAAAGCATTACCTGAAACTTTATGTTACAATGCTTAAATACAAATGAGAATTTTACATGCAACATGACAATTAGATATAGACAATATAGACATAGACACACACACACGCACGCGCGCACACACACACACACACACACACACATACACATAACCACACCAATATTGACAATATACACTTCTCATCAACAGATTATTTTAATTTGCTTCTCTAGTCTGATGATATTTTTGTTTGGACTTCAAAAAAAAAAAGGAAAGTTAGATTTGACTATCCTAGCACCCATTATAGATTTTTGTATTACAAATTTCTTTGGTAATCTTCCAAATAAGAGTACATTTATTACCCCTAAAACTAGAAAATAGATATGTAATAAAAGTTATTTTTAAGGTCCCTAATGTTTTAAATATCCATGGATAACTGTAATTGATCAAGACAACTATAGCCTTTTTAGGCAAACTGCCCATATGAACATTTAATTATACATCACGCATAAAAGAAAGAGACCCACTCTTCTAAAATATTTGCCATCAGATTTATTTTATGTTGTTTTCCTTGTTCATTTACATAATCTATAGAGTTATAAATATCTTCAATTAAATCTCATGTTTACTCTATAAAATTAGGTACTTCTATTACATTATCAAAGTTTATTTTAGTAGGTAGTACAAGAGTCTTTATTAAACAAACAATGGAGCTAGATTACAATTACTTTAAAATAACAGTGAACTTGCTTTGACTTCATAATAATTTAGTTTTGTCCCCAAATAGCTCCATTGCAATATCTCTCTTAGGAAAAAAGTGTTATGGCTAATCTCTTTCTAAAGAAATCTTAAAATAAGTTTTATGATGAAATCCTCAAGCATTTTATGGAGCTCTCTATACACGTTTTCTTGTTTTCTCAGAATAAAACCTGCAAACCTGCCAATTCTTATGTGTTAATATAATCTATACTGCGTATATGACAGGTGAACAAGGAGAAGATCTGCTGAGGGACATGAATTTGATTTTACGTTCAACTTGTTTTCGAGTAGGTTGACTGCTATATAGGTTGCTAGTGGGTACTCAATCAAAAATAGTGTCTCCCTTTGCTTTTCTGGCAGGTCCTCCCAACCTTCATGTCCCTCTTTATCAGACTGTTCTGTGAATCGAACAAAAGGAGACACATTGAAAATTGATCAGGATGTGACAGGTTCAGAAAGGCTAAATGTAGAAACTTTGGAAGGACTTAGAGTTATCCACAATAACACTACAGGAAGACTTAACTTCATGATCTTTCTCACGATTCAAAACATGTCGCTGTAAGAAACCGATTATATGATAGCCCACACATTTAACCCTAGTATAATTGTTGTTGATTGATTTGATTAGGTGCTCTGCTCTCCTTGATGAGCTCAATTAGTCTACTTACTGTTTCAAGCTTTAGTTTTGGGTTGTTTTTTCTTTTCTTTTTATTCCAGAAGCTGATGGTTGGACACTCTAAAGATACTGTTTAAAGAGCATATATACAATTTAAAATATGGTCATTTGATAGGTTCATGAGCACACTGATCAGGTAAATATTTCTGCTGAAACTATATTTAGAAAATGAAGTAATGAGAGAAACTAATATCAGTCAGAGTATTTTACCTTGAGTTAAAACAAAAGAAATGATGCAGCAGAATGAGTTATTCAATAAAATCACACAAAACGTCAGCTTGACATTTGGACTGCTGGAAGGTACAACATTTATCCATTTACAAAGGGAATTTACTTTGATATTAATTATAAAAGCACTGTAGAAATTTCATACTGTTCATAAGCGTTAATTAAAAGTTTCTTTTCTTACCAATCCTACCTTTTCCTTCCAAAGTTCACAGTAAGAATCATGCCTTATATATATTTCTGCAACTCTTTTTTTCACTTCTCATAATACAGATACACTCCATGCTGGTACATAGAGATACCTTTAGAAAGTAATCTTTGACATCTTGCTATGAAAGATAAAGAAAGTGGCTCAATTATATTTTCTCCCATTCCCACATAGCAATGTTTTTTTGTTATATTATTAGATTTACATTTTGAACATTTATAACATTTACATTTTCTTTTATAATTACAATTTTCATAGTCATTTATCATTAAGTTTTTTCTAAATTTACCTGGGGTCAGTTCTCATGGACCATCCCTTCAATTTATCCTCTCTTTAAGTTGTCTATTCTCTTCATTCACTTTTTGATGGGCTGGTTTCCATTATCAACTATATTTTTCCAATTTTTTAGAAGGATTTCCTTTGTCTTTGAAAGAGACTGAAACCTGCTCTGGGTATATTACTTTTGTTTGTTTTTTTCTTTTAATAATCGGTAGACATTGCTTCTGTGCCTTCTGGGAGTAAGTGTTGTTATGGGGAAGTCTGAGGCCAACCTGATTTTTATACCTTGTGGCTGATTTAAGACTTTTTTCTCAATATCCTCAGATTTCTTTCTCTATCCTTGTAATTTAAAAATATCATCAAAATATATTTTTACTAATTATTCTGTAACTTTTTTTATGAAAAAATTACAGTGTCATTTGGATCTGCAGATATAGAACATCCTTTTTCATAGGAAAATTTTCTTGTATTATGCCTTTGAGAGTTTTGGGGTTTTATTTGGTTGGTTGGCTGCTTGCTTGCTTATTTGCCAGTTACCTATATTAAGGGTACTCTACTCTTTGTCTCCCATATGTAATATAACCTGTATTGATTTTTTATTTTCCTTTGCATTTATGTTATTTCCTCATGTTTGTTTTCCATGTCATTGTGCTATTTTTAGCAGTATCCATTCTCCTTCTAGCTATTTTTGATGTGCTTTCCTTTTCTTCAATAATGTTTCATTGCTTTCTTTAATTTCTTTCCTAAACATAGCCAGATTGCTTTTCACCTTTTTCACTCTCATTTCTTCTTTTAACTTTTATATTAATTCTTTGATATTCTTCCCACCTATCAAAGATTCCGTGTTTCTTTCCAATTTTTTAAGTATAGAGGAGTATTTGTCTGTAGTTATCTTTATTTCCAGTCCACTAACATGTATTGATTCCTTTTCATGTTCCTTTTAACTTTTTTGATGGGAGACAGGGGAGAATAACAGTTACCATGAGCAGGTGTCATGTTGGATCCTTGTCAGGTACCAGTCATCTGTGTGTGACTTTCTGCTTGATCACCACTAGCATAAGCAAAAGCATGCACGTGCGGAGTAAGCCGAGACTAACAAGGATCATCTCTCACCTTCTAGAGGAGTGGACCTTCTGCTCTAGAAGAATATTCCTCTTCTGGGAGAGCAATTCACTGAAGCAGAGGTTAGGGTAACTCACAGTGAAGTTTCATCACCAAGTTGCTATTTGTTTCTCTTCATTTTCCCTTGCTTATTCTCTGTTCATTGTCTCTAGTAAGTTATCTCAACATCATAAGGAGCCAGAACTCTGCAAGGACTTTTTTGTCCTTGATATGTCTACTAACTCAGTCTTCCAAGGGAAAGACCT
This sequence comes from Pteropus alecto, assembly GCF_000325575.1. Lineage (NCBI taxonomy): Eukaryota > Metazoa > Chordata > Mammalia > Chiroptera > Pteropodidae > Pteropus > Pteropus alecto. Next base: position 1,388,658 of record NW_006431210.1, read on the forward strand.
GGGTCTCTCAGGGCCCACTAATCCGCTTTTAGAACAATTTGTTTTCTGCTAGAGAGTTTTGCTAGGATTTACTGGCATTTTTTAAATCTCAGTTTGGAACAAATATCGCTATCTTGGGCAAACTATCTTCATAGTCATGACTTATGTTTGTTTTCTAATTTAATTATGAAATCTATTTTCTACTCTATATTTTAATTCATTTTGTTCATTTCCATGAGTTTCAGGAAAGAGGATATACGTACCTTTACTTCATCATCTTCTCTATATGAGTTTCACGTGACTTCTTGAAAATGTAAAAAATATAAAGATTCCTATATTGAATTTGATAAATATAAAGAAATTTTAAAGTCCTCACTCCCATCACTAGTATAAAATTATGATTCTCCATAAATTACCATCAATTACAATGACCTTTTACAAACCGGTATCTTTTACTGACATTTGTTCAGCTTAATATGTAAAGAAAAATTCTACCCCGGTAATCACCGGCTATAATGTATAATGGTAAAGAGATGAGTGGACCTTTTGCTGCTATTTCCCCATCAGCTAAAATGATAGACATATATGTCAGTAAAATTAACTTTTGTGTTTTAAATAGGTGCCTTTTATTTTAAATGCAACTGACTTCCCACCCCCAGCAGTCATTGTTAGAAAGCATTAAATTGAGCATTCAAGATTAATTTCCTAGCAGGTCAAGAGGAGAACAGCATGTAGCCAATCCTACCTTAGTGTTCCTTCTTAATGGTTCCAGCACAGTGTGAAAAAGTAAACAGTTGTGACAAGAGATGTAATGGATGAGCTTGGTGTAACAGGTCACCCCAACTGAAGCTCATCCTCTGTTTAAGTATACTCTGTAATGAAGTGTACCATAGTTGTTCAGATTATCAAAGACTCATAAACCATATTTCTGGAGTGGGGAAGGATCTTGAGTAAATATGTTATGAATGATTGTGCCTAGTGACACTAAAAGAATAAAAACAAATAATGAATAAAGTTTGCTTATCCTAAAGTTTTAGCCTAGGACTCCCTGGTATTAATAAGCCTCCTTCCCTCTCCTACATTCCTACTGCCATTCTATTCTCTCTTACATACAAACACACTCTATTCCAAATGGTTTAGTTTCTTAATAATTATTTGGAGAATAGTGACTTTAGTAAAGACCATAAATTTATAGCATATTTTCCCCCAAACCTAACATATATAATGCCTTTTAACACACAGAGCTACAGAGAAATGAAGTGAGATAGTGGTCAAATTGTCTTCCCCTCTTCATAGAATTATATGAAAATGGGAAACTTTGCCCTTCTCCCACTAATTCCCAAATCTCACGAAGATAGACTGACAGGAAGAAATCAGAATAATGCCCTATTTACCAACATAAATTGTTACTCGGAACTAGAGTAGATTATTTTAAAGAAAAGTTAAATTCCTTGGTTGAGTTATATTTGCCTAGTGGTCAGTTTTCAACACTAATTATCATGATAGGTAATATTTATTTAGTACTTATTTTGTGTCAGACACACTCCTAGGCATTTTACACACATCGCATGGTTTAATCTCCCAAAATAGGAAACATTCTTTCTTCAGCTTACAGAATTCCAAGGTTATCCCAAGGTCATAGGATGGAAACCATGGTCTCTCAACTCCATGGCCTGAAGCCTTTGTCTCCATATTCTACTGCTGCAGGCTGTCCAATATCGTAATCACTAGCCACGTGTGACTATTAAGTACTTGAAATGTGGCTAAGGTGAGAATAAGCTGAATTTTTAAATTTAATTTAATGTTAAGTTTAAATAGTTACATAAGGCTACCATATTAGACAACACAAATCTAATTGGTCTTCCATAAGGTGAATATTTTTTTTGTTTTTGGTAACACAGCAATAGATAATCAATGCACTGCACATAACTATGATATATCTAAAATCTCTGTATTTAAAAATTTATGAAAATGAGAAAATCTTATCAAAATACAGAAGTTGCCTTATGAGTTTCTTTTACTGGCTCTCTACTTCTGAGAATACCACCTCCATAAAATAAACAAACAAATATTTAATACCCATTTTCCAAGAACAAACTTATACTTTGCTTTTACATTTTAATGGTTATCCCAAAGAGACATTTGACAGCAGGAGCTCAGTACTTCTGGAAACTAATTAAAAGATTGTTCATTAGAAAATGGAACGGCAATACAATGCCTGCTGTTCCCTCAGAAAATAGTTGAGTTTGTACTTTCTTTCAAGGTAGCTTATTTGACTTGTCACCCTAGCTCTCATTCAGAAGCACCGAAAGCAGTGTTCCCTCAATTAATGGGTCTTCTCCAGTTCATCTGAAGTCAAATTCAGAATTTCTTGTCATCTATATGTCTTCTTTGAAGGATCCTGGCTGGGGCTCTGTAAATTGGATTAACAAAAGGCAGATTAACAGACAAATTTATTTAATATAAATTTTACATGACAAGGGAGCCTTCAATAGGAAACGACTACCTGAAGAAATGATTAAACATGAACCAGTTTATACCAGGCTTGATGAAGAATGGAAAGGCATGAAACAGAATGTGATAGAACAAAAGGGTATAAGCTACAGGGAGTAAACCGGGGGAGCTTAGCGTGGCCTGTTGGCCTGGATTCCTCTCTGCGCCCCTGCATCACTGGAGATAAGGATGCTTCTTTATAGGGGGGAGCACCTCTCACAACATCTATTATGACCCACTGTGGGGGACAAGAGAGAAGTCAGAGAGTCCTTCCAGCACCTTCTGCTTCTATGGTCTACTTCAGGGAAGAAAGGAGAGATCAGAGAGTACTTCCTGCATCTGCCATTCCTCAAATTCCTTCATCTTAAAATTCTTAAAATGCTATATGCCAAGGTACCATATTTTGGGGTAGCATGTTCTGAATCCTGTCATTTGCATATGTTCCATGCATGCATGTCTTAGGGGTGACTCTGGAACTTGTATCAATTTATGATACAGAATGAGTACTGGAAATAATATACTCCAGTTTTGTTATGTTGGTGAATAGGACATTATTTTGATTTCTTCCTGTCAGTTTATCTTCCCGAGATATGGGGATTAGTGAGAGAAGGGGAAAGTATCCCATTTTTATTTATAATTCCATGAAGAGGGGAAGGACAACTTGACCACTATGTCACTGTATTTTCTACGTATCTCTGTGTTCCCAGTCCTCTCCTCCCTGGGATTTTCCCATACTCTCTGGTTCCCGTGGGGCCCCCTTTTCCAACCAGAAAGATGGGTTTCTCCCCCTAAACTCTTGCACAATTCTTAATGACAGCATCTGCCATTGGGGTGAAGTAAGAAAAGAAAGGAATGAGGAAATGAATTATAGGGATTTTCCCACACACTCACAGATCACTTTTTCTGGTTCCTCCAGCCAGCCAGGCATGTGCTTCTCTTGGAGTTTTATATACCCATGCCATTGTGGCCACTGCTACTGTCCCCACCACCATTAACATAGCTTCATGACTGGGACTATCCTCAGAACAGTGCTGGGTGGTGGGTAAAAATATAACTTCTATCTCACAAGAGCCCCTATTTCTGATCCTCTGGCCAGCAGGAAAGATATCTCTCAATTTTTGCTACCTATGCCCATTGCTTAGCTCTGTAGCTCAGGCCATCAGGCTACACTCAGTAAACCAGAAAACTCAATGATACCAGTCATTCTTCAAATTTTGACTTTTCTCACTGTCTGCCTACAATTATTTACTTTCCAGAGTCCTCTGAGAGTTGCCTTTTGTATTCTGTCAGAACTCTTTGGTTGTAATATATAGAGAGAGACTCTCTAGCCGACTTACTCCATCTTGGCAAGTACTGCACATTTTTTCCAATATTATAAACAAAATTCTACTTAAAAGATGAGAAAAGATTCTGGAAGTTGAGCTTAAAAATGACAATAGATTCAAAGGTTTAGAGACATATAATGTGAGTTAGGATACTAAGCTATTTTTTTTTAATTAAATTTATTGGGGTGGCATTGGTTAATAAAATTATATAGGTTTCAAGTGTACAAATCAATTATATGTCTCATGTATATTGCATTGTGTTTTCACCACCCACAGTTAAATTTCCATCTGTCACCATATGTTTGACCCCCTTTACCTTTATCAACCCCCCCAAACTATTTTTTTAAAAGCGTCTTTCACCACATCAAAAAGAAATTGGATATATTTTCAGAGTCCCAGAAAATGTGAAGGGTCTTCACTCTTCATTATGGTTCAACTGCCTTTTTCCTCTGTGTCTGTAATAGACATCATACTTTTTACTCTCTTAAATCACAGACAAAACATTCCATAGATATAATAAGCAAATCTGCCCTTTCATGTGGCTGACCACTTTTCTATTACTTATTACAGACCCTGAGTGAGGTTACAAGGTAATAGAGCACAGTGAAGAAACACACAGGCAGATATTCACATGGGGTGGAAATGGTTTGTTACAAAAGTCCTTCTTTGACTATTATTCACTTTTTTATTTGTGCATTAAAATAGAAATAGAAATCTCAAGATTATCTCCATAGCACTTATACCTGTGAATACACAATGCCAAAAAGCGTCTCAATACTTACTCAGATACTAGAGACTTTCGTCACCTGTTTTTTCATTAAAATCATCTCTGGAGCCATATAAATCAAAGATCTCTAGATACCTTATAAAATCAACCACCCCAAGTCTACATAGCCTGAGAAAAGGGTACATGTGAAGTGTTTCAGGGGATCTTGGTTTTACTTCTATCTTCTTTGACCTTTCTAAATATCCCTTTTGTATACTCCTCAGACATATTCATATTTCTGATGTATTCATGATGTGGGTAACTCATTGTATAAATGAATGACCTTACAAATATAGCTATATGCCCTGCTACATTCATTCAACAAATATCAGTTGTGTCAAGAACAATAATAATTGTTAGAATTAAACAATAAATAAAAACAATAGATGTAATGGAAAGGTGGGCATCCCACCTAATTTTTCTCATCAACAGCACTGAAGCTCCAAATAATCAAAGACAATGATATCCTGTCTATTTACTTCAAAACAACAGATGATAGATACTTTCTGCCTTACATTTCTATGGCCAAATACTGATTTTACTGGCTTTATGAAGGCTAAAAAGACCTCTTTTAGAAAGTTTTGAATTAATATATAAATGGCCATTGTGTTACTAATAAAAAAGAATGGAAGGAAAGAATGGAGAGTAGGAACTAACGAAGGAGGGAAGGAAGGAAGAAGGAGAGAGAAGGAGGAAAATGAAAGATAGAAAAGTAGTATTCTTTTATCCCCTCAATGTGCACTTTAATAAGTATGGGAAAGCTGGTGCTTCAAACTATTAATATTAATACATACAAGTGGCATAGAGAAAATAAATGCTAAAATTTACAACAATACTCTTCTGCTATTGTTTCAATGATCTAGCATTTCATATTGAATTTGATAGTTGGTAGGGGTATAAGAAAAATAGAACAGGACTCTTCCTCATACAATAATTTTTATAAACAGTGCCAGGACTGTTTTTGAACTTAGATGTCGTTATTATTTATCTGGAAGATCTTGCATCAATGCTTGCGGTTAATATACATATTTAATATTACAATTTTCATTCAAAACCTCAGAGATTATGAAAATAACACTCTTCTGATATATGTCTGCCCTCTTATCCTATTTCTCTACCTAACTTTAAATACAGGTTAATAAGTTTCTAATCATACTGTGCACTTTCCACATTTGATATTTTTCTGTACTTTTGGTCTTGCTTAAGAGAAAATATCTTATGCTATTATCATTATTGCCATCTTTCCATTTACTAAAATTATCTATCTGAAAAGATTCCTTTAACAGTTACAAGTATTCCTGCACTAATACCTCACAACAGAAAAATTCTATATAAAACAACATTCAGTATACTTTGGACAATCCATTTAGAGAATTTGGTTACTAAAGAACTAAAATAATCTAACAGTAAGTTGATAGCATTTATTAAACAACCTCTCAGGATAGTTTCCCAAAACAGCATTATAAAATTATCTGAAAGTAACCAGAATATTATTTTAATAAATATTCTGTCTCTTTTCTCTTTTGTCATTTATTTTCTCCTTTCCACTTAAACATGCCAAACAATATTGAATGGCATTTTACTATGTCTTACAGAGAGGGAGAAATGTATACTCTAAATAGTTCTTTATTTTACATAGGGTGGTAATCTTTGTTTAAAATGCATACTTCAAAAATATAATGATATATAGGCTTTTGGTCAGTAACTCAGGTATATTCTTTTTTTTTAATAACAGCTTTATTGAGATGTAATTCACATATTATAAAGTTCATCTTTTTAAAGTATTCAATGCAGTGGGTTTTAGTATGTTTCGAGAAGGTTATTATCACCCCAAAAAGAAAACCCACACCCATTAGCAGTCACTATTTATTCTACATTTCCATAGTCCCCAGCAACTACTAGTCTATTTTCTGTCTCTAGGAATTTGCCTGTTCTGGACTTTTCATATAAATGGGCTCATATAATATGTGGTCTTATGTGACTGACTTCTTTTACTTACAATAAATGTATTCAAGATTCACCCATTTTATTGCATGTATCAATACTTTATTCCTTTTCATGACCAAATGATATTCCATTGTAGGAATACAAAAGATCTGTTCTTCAAGTGATGGATATTTGGGTTGTTTCTTCTTGTTTACTCTTAAGAATAATGCTGCCATAAAATATTTATGTACCAGTTTTTGTATGGACGTATATTTTCAGTTCTCTTAGATGTATACCTAGGAGAATTGTTGAGTTAAATGTTTGAGGAACAGACTTTTCCAAAGCAGCTGCACAATTTTGCATTCTCACTGGCAATGTGTGAAAGTTTGATTTCTCCACATTTTCTCCACTACTCGTTCTCATTTGTCTTTGTGATTTTAGCCATCCTAATAGGCATGCCATAGCATCTCAGTGTAGTTTTGATTTGCTTTTCCCTCATGACTAAGGATTCAGAGCATCTTTTCATGCATTTATTTGGCTATTTGCATATCTTCTTTGGAGAAGTGTCAATTAAAATGCTTTGCCCATTTCTAGTTGTCTTTTTATTGTTGAGTATAAGAGGTCAGGATATATCCTGAATAAAATTGCTTATTGGATACATGATTTGCATCCATGATACTGCCTCCCATTCTTTTTTTCTCTTTCACCTTTTTGATGGTGTCGTTTGAAGCACAAATGTTTTTAATTTTGATTAAGTCAAAAAAAATTTTTTTTTCTTTTTTGCTTGTGTTTTAGCGCCATATCTTAGAAATCATTGCCTAATCCAAGGTCACAAAAATTTATGTCTATGCTTTCTCCTAACAATTTTCTAAGTTTTAGCTTTTAAATTTCAGTCTCTGATCCATTTTGAATTAATTTTTGTATATGGTATAAGGTAGTGGCCCAAACTCATTCTTTTGAATGTGGCTATACAGTTGCCCTATCATCCATTTCATAATGAATGAACTTAATCAATCTAGACCAAATAGACCGAGTTGCAAAAATATCATTAAAATAGTGTGTTCTAAGGAAGATGTAGTGAAATGATCTGAAAAAAAAAAAATATCAACTTGTTCAGTTGGTTGGCATGATATCATGGGAAATGACTCACAGGAAAAGTGAATTTGTCAATGTTTTGTGAGCGTAAGTTATGTAAAAAAGAGAGATGTTTATAACTGGTACAGGTCATCAAAGAAAAGATATGCATTTGCCGTGGAATGAAGACAGCTCGTCAGGACTTTCTACAGCCTGGATGATAGACTTTAGGAATATTTCTTCTGTTCTTTAATTTCTCTGTTACCCTCTACAGAGAAGCAGTTCTGGGGAAAACAAGACTTACCTCTCTGGACATAGGTAGCTTCTCACTTTAACTTATTAAATGATCATCTATGTTAACAGTCAGTTTCTTGCAAGTTTGGTGATCATTAGTTAATGACTTACAGCCTGATCATCTCTGAATGAACTGATGATGTTCCACTTGTGTTTTTGCAAAGCTGAGAAACTGATTGAGGATAATGGATATCATACCAAGACAAGGCCATTATTGAGGGCCTCCTTTAGCTGCCAACTGTTTTTTCTTTCTCTGACAGCTTTCCTTAAATGCATGAACTAAAATGGGAGCATTGAAAATGTACTTAAAATATTTAATATCAAGGCAAGGCCTTGGGGTGTGTGGGGAGGAGACGGGGAGGGTCCTTGATAATTTGGGTGGCCAGGGAGCCACTTCATAAAAGTGCTTGGCACCTAATCTGGGTGAAAGCTGAGGGAGACTAGAAGAGTAAGGTAGGATGAAGCAGACAGCATGATGGTATTCAGAGATATTCTAGGCTCTGCCACTAACTGACCTTGTAACACTGGGCAACTTACATGTTTCTAGGATGTACAGTATAGATGCTCTTATCTATAAATTGGTTACATTAATCTTAACTTAATTGGTTGTCATGAAACTTTTAAGGACCACTCAGCACCATGCCCAATACGTGGTACATCTTCAACAAATTTAGCGTATTTCTCGTTCTGCTTCAGTCTAACCAAGGGGCTGCCCTCAACATTGATCAAGAGGTCAACTTCGCTGTCTAAATTAAATTTGGATTTAGCTTTGGGGTAACACTCACCTATTTCTGTCACCAGGAAAGAGAATAAAGTGGTGATTTCTCTCAAAAAAACTTACCCCTCCCCCTTCACAGATACACTGGATCAAGACAAATAGGATTTTTTCTGGAGATCAGGACCTGCGTGTTTAATTTATTGTTGGAACACAAGGTGGATCTTTAGATCTATAGCCATCTAGCTAGCAGTGGTGATCAGAGATCATTCTTTGTGAAAAAACAATTTCTTTTCCTCACATTTTGAACATCACTATGAATTCTTCATGGAAATCTGTTATCTGCCTTGTGTCACTTTTGTGAATTTCCTCCTCTGCCTTTCTCATCTCTCAGAAAGGGTACAATTACAAATTCACAAAACAATTGAACTTCGAGTTGGAAGCAGCATTTCACCCTTGGCAACCAGAATTCTTAATCATTATGCACCTTGTAAGTGAAAAAAAAAAAGCTAATATTTTATCTTGATGAATAAGAGTCAGTACTTGTCATATAGGGCTCTCACAGAGCTGATAATATGGGTAAAAAAACTGATGTTAGATTTGCAGAGAGATTTTATGTCATATCAGAGTGGTTTGTGCGAACAATTTTATTTATTTATTAGTTGAGCTGCTAAAGTCCAAAGACAACCAGAACGTGGTCTTTTAAATGTATAACTTTTGAAAAAAATAGATTAAAAAGTGAATTATTTTTATGCCTTTGGTCTGGGAAAGCAAAGGCCACTGTAGATATATGTGTGTGTGTGTGTGTGTGTGCATGTGTGTGTGTGAATTCCTAACATTGCATACAGATTTACTGAGTTTTCATTGAGATTTCTTTTTCTTTTTTTAATTGGGGTATAATCGACATAACATATTAGTTTCAGGTGTATAACAGAGCTTTCTTAAAAGTTTACTTTTTCCTTCTAACCTTTGATTTATTCATGACTATCTCCTCATCTACCATGTAAATGTCCACATGTTTATAAATATTTCTATAAGGAATGGCGTTATCCTTTGCACTAATCTCCAAGACCTTAATTGCTTCAATTAGTAAGTGAAAATATGTGTGCATATAAACATTAAGCTATATTGTTGTTAGCTATTCAAAAATATTCATTGTGTACTTGCCCTACTGTATACTTGCCACTCCACTATGACAGAAGCAAAAGAATAGATGTAGTCCCTTTCTGCATCAAGGAAAAGCCAATCTACTTAGGAAATATGAACTAAATGTAACATACACAAAGAACCCAGAGAATATGCTGTTATCTTTATTTAGCTGTCTTTTCTCATATTATTCCCTCAGTCTAGACAAACCATTCCCCTGTGTTGTGCTACACTCATTGACATAATCACCTAGAATGGAAGTACAACAATGAGGGAAACTCGTTTAATCATTAAGGAAGAACTAAAAGAATTAAGAAAAAATTAATTAAAGGTCCCTCCAAGGATATCTACCTTGTCTTGAATATAGAAAGAAAACAAAAGACTGTACTGGAAAGTACCTCATAATCAAACATATAACCATGACTTCCAAATTTTTACATGTTTAAGCAAACAGTAGTGGAAATTTATGAACAATAACTCAAAAGATAGTCTCCTCAAAAAGGATAGGAGGGTAAAAAAAAAATGAAATTCTGACTGTATAATCAATGAAGCAGAAAAGACAAAGAAAACTCAAAAAATTAATTTGAACCTAGATATGAAAATGGAAGATATTAAAATATGGGGAAAAATAAAAATATTCAAAGATGAAGATAAAGAGTGGCACAAACAGCCTATTTCAAAAGGTCCTGTGTGGCAATTATGGAATTTTATCTTAGCCTTATCTCATTGTACATCATAATCAAGAACTTAGAAGAGGACATTGGCTTCATACTTGTCATGCTTGTCCAAGACATCATAAAACTCAAAATACTGTCCCAAAAGCTCTTGATGGCCTGGAAAAATAGACCAAATCTTACCAAGGGAAACATAAATTGAACAATATAAAGTTAAACTCTCACATTCAAATACCATCTGTCCCTAAATGGAATAGGGAAGGAGCTTATCAGCAGGACTCATAGTGATTGACAGGAAATTCAGCATGACTAGCAATGTGGTATGTCTGATCCGTAACTTCATTTGATGCTCCAATGCAGATCAAAGATTGTGCTGGTGAACCACGCTTGGAATAGTGTGTTCTGTCCAGGTACCATGTTTTAAGGAAAATGTTGCCCAGCTGGAATATGTCCAGCACAGAGGACTGTGATAAGAGTGAAGAAGGGATTAAAAGCATCCTCACAGAAAAACACATGAAGTGGACATTTAGCCTAGAAAAGAGGAGATATTCATGGAGACATAACAACTGTCTTCTAATTTTTGAAGGGCTTATCAGTGGAAAAGTGATTATGCTCCATCTACGTGTCTAAGAGAGTGCAATCAGGGCAAAAGGGTAAGAACTAAGGTGAGGCAGGTTTGGGCTGAATATTGGGAAGACCTTTAGGATATCTAAAATTGTGCAGATATTAAGTTGATTTAGTCAAGATGTTCGTATCATTAGAAATGTTTAAATTGAAGGCATTTTGTCTAAGTTCCTCCAAGGGCAGCAGTGTGTTCGCTGCCTCCACTCTCTCTCAGGTTCTGTCTGCCCCTCTGCTTCACAGGAGTCCCCCAGACCCTCCCTTTCCATCCAACTTCTATTCACCCATCTCGTTCCCCATTTAGCCTTCTCAGGCCCCTTGTTTCTACTTTCTAGGCTCCCCCATTCCCCAGACCCGTAAAACACCCAGAGACTTCCAAGCCCATGCCTGCTGATACCCCTACTACCACCCTACCTTCTCAATCTGGAAAATTCAACCTTTTCCATAAAAGCACACTCCAATATCTACTCCTGAAGATAATTTAGTCTATCCCTTATTTGTATTCCACAGCACTCCCTTTCTACCTTAGCTATTGCATTTACCTACTTCTATTGTAAAGATTCATGTACATACTAGTCTTCCTTACTAAATTATGAGGTCAGTAACTGTTATTCATCCCTCCATTGATCTCAGCTTCAAGGCAATGCATCAGAACACATGCTATTGAGTGAATAAAGGATGATAGAAAGGACTGAACATAAGGTAGAACGTCAGAATAAGGAACCTCTGAGGTTCCCTCAAGCTCAATGACTGCATATTTCTATGAGGCACTGTCTCTGAAGAAGATTCCAAAAGGAAGCAGTCATCCTAAGGTAACTGTTTCAGGTGGACAGCGCTCTTTTGTGATGTTTCAATGGAGTCAGGCAACTGTTTTATGATCACATTTGATATGGTGAAGTAACAGAATACATGACTTCCTAGGGGAATGTTGATCGAAGTGAAACTGTTTGGAAGGTTTGCTTTATGAGATGATTCTGATAACCTGATCCAGCAAGAGTTAAGAATTAGTCTATACCTTGAAATTCTATTTGTAGTTTTCAGCCATAGCAGTACCAACCCTGAGGAGGGCATTTAGAAATGTATGGCATTTTTAGTTGTCATAGTGTCTGGGACTGATCTAGCATTAGTGGGCAGAGATCAGGGATGTGAATATACTACAGTATGAGGAACAGTCCATCAACCAAATTGTCTCACTCAAAATGTCAATAGTCCTCCTCTCAAGAAACAATAACTAAACAGAGCAGACTGTGTTAATTTGATGCTCTTACTTTCTCTCATCATGGTTTTTCAAACCAATATAATAAACAGATATGATAAAAAACAGCAAATCCATTGGGAAGAGTCATCTTGCTTTCACCAATGATTAGTGTTCCCTTTCTACAATATGCAGTTGTTGTTTTTTTCTGGAAAATGGTTGCCCAGATAGTAGCTACATCTCCCAATACTCCCTGTATTTAGCTGTGACCATGTGACTGAGCTCTGTCTGGCCAGTGATATATAGGCAAAATATCATATATCACTTGTTGACCTGGTGAATAAAAATCTCCTTTGCAATTTTTCACTCACCTTTCTGCTACCTGGACATCAATGTCCTGGGCAACCTAGGAAGCTACATGTTACAGATGATAGACCTCTCTTTAGCCTCAGCCCCCGAATGGCTACCTGGAGCAGAACACTGCACCACCTCCTCCCATCCACTGGTTGGACTTTACATAAGCAAAAAAATTAATTTCCATTGTGTTAAGCCATCATTATCTTAACTTACATAAACATTTCCAAATACATGCTTCAATTAGGATAACTTCTACATATAAAAAATATAGACAATATTAAAGCATTTCTGATTTTTTTCCTTTTAAACAAAACCTATTTTTATACATAAACCAAAGCCATCTCCTTTCTAGTAGAGTTAGAGATCTTGGTCTCTGTCATTACTTTCCAAATAAGTCAAGAGATTGGAGCCCCTTTCCTGGGCAAGTCTAAGGAAGCTGTTCTTTCTCAAGCTTTGTCTCTCACACATTCATGTGGAGGCCAGTCAGTGTGGAGCCAGTCTCTCGGCCTGTCTTTTTCTCTCCTCAGTTTGTTTTTGAAGCTTTTTTTCCCTTTCTCCTTTCTCCATGGTGTGAGTTCATGTGTGGCTGGTTTTCTTGGGCACATGGCCCAGTCCAATTTCAGCTTTGTTTGTTGTTTGTCCTGACTCTGTTCTGAGATCGGCCTCTGATACTCGGTGCTGAGTTCCCTGGAAAAGGGGACCCCAATTGCATTCCTTTAAGTCTGGTTGGAATACAGCAAATGCAAGAACACCAGGGCTGTGCAAGGCTTTATTCACAGAGAAGAAAGCTGCAGTATTTTGTATAGAATGAGAAATACATAAATGTGAGTTTTTGGAGCCTCCGATTTAAGCCAATAAAGAATTCCTAATCCAAAGGAGAACTGTCCCAATATTGGCCTATCATTGATACAAGAGCCAAACAGCCAAAAAGTTTACTTGGTTGGAATTTGTTCACACTCCTTTTTTATGAGAAAAAAAAATTAACAAATGTTCAAAGGGCAGAATGGAATCTTCTGTAATCCCACAAGAAGCAGAGACCCACCAGGTTCTCAGTCAGAAACTAGAGAGGCCACACCCAAGGGATAAGAACAAACCAGATTGGACCACATCTTACAAATGCCCAGCCATCCCCAACCTAGCTCAATCCTTGGTTGAATTGGATCAGCTCCTTACCTTGTCTGCTAGATAAGAGGAAAGGGGTAACCGGGTCTAAAACAGAGGAAAGGAAACTTGTATCTTGTGAGAGATGTCCTCCTTCCTCCTTCTAGCTACACTAGTATTGATTAGTTTCGTTATACAGGCTGGTTTATTCAGCCTGCTCTCGCCTGTCCAGGCCTGTCACTGTAGCTGGCTGACTTTGGGCAAGTCAGTTAACATTGATAATCCTTGGTTACATTACCTGTTTAATTAGAATGGTAGAACCTACTCATTGGCTTATGTATGGCAAACATTAAATGAGATAAGACATGATCGGCAGAGCTTAGAGGGTAAGAAAGTAGCCTCTAAAGAGTCTTGACAAACAAACAGAGACTCATGGACATGGACTATAGACTAGTGGTTACCAGAAGATAGGGGGTGGGTGGAGGGGGGAGGTAGACGTGGTAAAGGGGGTCAAATATGCGGTGACAGAAAGAAAAAATAACTATGGAAAGTGAACACACAGTGTGAATAGATATATGCCTTACTGTTAAAGTGTACAGCTGAAACTTATTGGATTTCATTAATCAATGACACAATAAAAATTATAATTAATTAAATAAAATAGTCATGGAGATAGAAAATATAAGGAATATAGCCAATAATATTGTAACAACTATATGTGATTTCCGAGGGGCACTAGATTTATTGGGGTGATCACTGTGTGAGTTATATAGATGTCTAATCACTATGTTGTACACTCGAAACTAATATAGTATTGTATGCCAACTATAACTAAAAATAGAAAATTATTAATTAAAAAAATAGTCTTGATCTGTCCCTTACTAACTAATTTTGACAAGTCACTTAACCTCTCCGTTTTTATTTCTTCATCTGTGAAATGGGGCTAGTAATAATATCTGCTACATAGGATTATTTTAAGAATTAAATGAATTAAAATATAAATCAATTAGAGTAGTTTCTGGTAAGAGGTGTATGGTATATATGTGTTGGTTAAATAAATCATAGTACTTGTCTCATAATGAAAGCTCAAGAAGTGCTGTTGCTATTGTCATTATTATCATAATTATATGATGATGATGATCATGACTACAACCATCGTCATCCCATTATTATTTTTCTGAACCCTGTTACATTTGACCCTCTTTCCATCTCTTCTTTTGATACTATTTCCTTGGCTCCTGAGGCACCACACTTGCTAGTTCTTCGTCTTGTTTCTTGCTCATTTCTCCTTAATCTTTTTCATAAACATCTCTTTTTTTATTTGCAGCACCTCTTCCAGGCTACTGTCTCTCATTCTTGAGTGATATCATCCAGCCTTACTTTTCAAATTATTCCTCGGATGAGGATGGCATCTCCTCATTCCCGACGTCAAATCTATTTCATTGCCCAGGCTCCCACAGGTTCCAGATGTCCCTATTTGATTGTCATATGTCTGTCTCCATCTCGTCATCCCAAATCATTCAAAAAGAAACTCATCATCTTCCCTCCAAATCAAGTCCTCCTCCTTCTCCTTCATTCTGGATCTCATTTGGGCACCAGTCACCCAAGCTAGAAATATAGAGGTCATTCTGGAGTCCATTTTCATCCTCATTCCTCACATACAAACCATCATTAATGCCTGCCAATTTTGCTGGCGGATATTGCCCAAATTGGGACTTCCTTTCTCTTCTGACTCCTAGTGCCTTAATTTAGACTCTAACACCTCTCACTTGGACCTTTTACATAGTCTCCTTTCTCTTAACCTGCCCTCTTCAAGCCCGTCCTCCACATTGCTGCACTAGTAATGTTTTCAAAACACAAAGATGACTCTATTATTCCCTAGATGAATTAAAGCCCCCTTTTTTATAGGTTAGAGACTAGACTCCCCATTATAGCAAGCTCCTAGTATCTGGACCCCTGAAAACTTGTCCAGCCTCATTTTTCAAACATTCTGTATCTCAAACTTTGTTCACTGGATCAAGGAAACTATCATGTTTTAGTCTTTATCCAACCTGGAATCCCTGCCCAGAGCAACCTCACTATACATAACTCCTGTTCATCCTCTAATACTCAGCTCAGTCATGACCCCTCTCAGAAACATCTCTCATTCCATCACTCTCCTCTCCTTTCTACTTACAAATTGGACTCTACATCTGTATAAATTTTCTATGTCTGCTGTAACAAATTACCACACACGTAGTATTTTAAAATAAATTTATCATCTTACAGTTCTGTTGGTCCAAAGTCTAACATGCATCTCACTGGACTAAAACCAAAGCTTCTGCAGGGCTCGTCCCTTTGGGTAGGCTTTGGATAGGGTGTTTCCTTGCCTTTTTCAGATTCTACAAGCTACCTGCATTCCTTGGCTCTTGGTCCCTTCCCTTCCTCCAGCTTGAAATCCAGCAATGATTGTTTGAGTCCTTCTCACATTTCATCACTTTGGCTTACACTTCTGCTTCCCTCTACCACTTTTAAGGATCCTTCTCTTCATATTGGACTCACCCAGAAAATTCAGGATAATCTCCCTGTTTAAGCTCAGCAAACTTAATTCCTCTTTGACATGTATATAACATATTCATAGTTTCTGGGGATTAGGATATGGATATCTTTGAATAGGCTGTTATTCTGCCTACCATAGTGTCTCCACATTCACATAAACTCCGTGCTTATCTCTGTCATTCCACATAATAAATGTTGTCATAGCATTTGTTTGTTGTTTTTTTGAAATTGAGATGTAGTTGATATATAACACTGTAGAAGTTTAAGGTGTACAAGGTGTTGATTTGACACATTTATATCTTGCTTCAGCATTTCTATTTGTCAGTCTCAATGACTTAACCTTGACCTTCTTAGGGTCTTATTCATTTTTGAAACCTTATATTAAGAGTAAACAGTAAACCCTCAATAAACGTTTTTGAAATAATGTAGATAAGTCATATACCTAGTGGTAACCTAAAATCTCTTTAAGAACAAGCACGGAAGAAAGATTAACCTGTGCTTAGTTATTATAGTTATTCATATTAATAGTTTTATCTCTACAAAAATTGGTCAACCAATATATGATATTAATAAGTTGCATTACTCTTATTATTATAGCTAACATTAATTGTGTCTCTTATTACATATGAGAAATCATTCTTAGTGCTTTTACTGTGTTAATTCATTTAGTTTTACAACAATATTCTGGAATACGTACAATTACAATTGCCCATTTTATGAATGTGGAAACTGAGGTAGGAAAGATTGAATAATTTGCCTGGTGTCAGCCAGCATAGTATACAGTAACTCCGAGTAACCACTTTATTCTGCCAACCCAAACAATCCCTTCTGTGACCAGTCTACATAAATGGGAAGGCACTGTGGTTAATTTGAAATTTTGTTTATTTCTTAGGAAACTCAATAGCCTTTAGCCTCATAGGTTTTAGGAAAGAACTGAGTGAATTAGCTGGCTCCATTTGAGATTTTTCAGCTAGCCACCCTCTAAGACACATTGACTGTGGGCCTCAAGTGTAAAAATGAACTGTATATTATCTTTTGAAGCCACCTTGGTCTTTGGGAAAATCCTAACCATGAGTCCACACATGATCATTTTGTCAGTTTAATGAGAGTCAGTCTCAGGGGAAGGCCAGCATGTCACGAAGGAAAGACAGAGGGAAGAAGCACATTAAATCTGTGGTTGCTTATAGTGTCTGCCTTTGATGCTGTCTCTGGGGGACACACTGATCACCTCCTCTCAGTCAACAAATTCTATGTCTCCTCAGCAGTTCTGAAGGGGGAGAGCCCTTTAAGGCATTTTGTACTGACAAGCTTATTTCTCTTACAGCTCTAGAATGTAATAGAAGCCATCAAAGGCAAGGGATATTAGGAGGTTGTTTTGCGAGACGGCAACAGAATTCATAAGTTTTCAGGTGACTCCCTCACTTCAGCAGTTCAATTAGTGGCAGGGTAAACTAATAAGATGTATTTGTTAGTTTGGGTACTATATCTTTTAGAGCTTAATTCTGTTTTGTTGTAAACAACTTTGTTTAGAAAGCTGTCGATATTTTTCACTGAATTCAAAGCTCTTGCTAAACTGTAGCCCGGTTGATTTGTAATCTGAGGAAGTGGGGAAGAAAGTGCGAAGGACTTTAAGGGGATGCCATCATCTCAGTAAGCCTTGGAGAATCCTGAGGTGACAAGAGGAACTGGTTTTTCACCACCATAGATATGGTGGGCAAGAGCCACTGTTTTGTTTTCTAATGTGGGAGAAAAGCTAAGACGTGACTTCTTGCAAAAATCTTGTAAAGTGTCATGTACATTCGGTCTTTTGATTTTTTGTTTCTGGCATCTTCTGAAAGTCTGAGAGAACTAATTGAATAGCTTATTAACAATTAACTTACTCTTAATTACTTTAGAGCCAAAATTACATACTGCTTAATTTTATTTTATTTACTCTCAATTACTTCGGAGCCAAAATTACATATTGCTTTATTTTAGTGTAATCCAATGGAAATATCTTTTGTAAAATAGAAAACTAAAATACTTATTAATTTTTATAAGGTTGAAACATTACAAAACCCATGTAATTATGGTAGAAACTGGCATTCTCCTGTACTCCCACTTCAAGATGGAGGACTAATTTGACTCTGATTCTGTTATTGATTAAACACCTTTGTTGTACTATGACTTTATTGATAGAGTACATAATGTTAATTTTGAGAAGCTATAATATATTAGGCACTACAGGAAAATGCCTAATTGGGCACCGTGGGGCAATGGTGGCAGCACAGCCTTTTATAGTCGTTCATACAGTTAAGGCTTTTCTTCAGAGACCAAATAGCAGCCGTCGGTCCCACTGTGGCCTTTAGCAAGTCTTCTCTTCCACCTCACACTGCTGCTGCTAATTCTCTATTCAGATAATGTCATTTTCTTTAGGTTTAGTCTCTCTCTCTCTCTAAATTTAAACTGTTTTCTTAACTCTTCCACCTACTTCTTTGATCTCTCTTCATATTATCACCTCTTGTTCACTATCCTCTTTTTTTTAAGAATAAAATTTCATGTTCAACAGTGACATTCAGAGGCTAGAATTCTATAGAGCCCTTCCTTTTCCACACTTGACTGAAGGTGTTTTTATTCTGTATCAAATGCAACAGGCTCTTTTTGGAAAGAGATTTTTAATGTTTGAATATTATTCTAGAATATGGTCATTTAAGTTGTTCAAATTTGGGAGCTATCTGCAGGGGACAGTTTATTTTACATGAGCTGAAGGATTACTCCAGTATTTAGTTAATCATATAGTGAAAAATCAGACCATTATATATAATAATGGCATCAAATTAAGTATTCTTATTTTCCAGTGTTTATGGATTGAAATATTCAGAATTAACTATAGAAATCCAATATGGAAATTGACAAATGTATACATAATGCTTAAACTAATAGAATTTAATTTTGATAATTTCTCAAAGTATTTGCCAACTCCTCTAAGGGTTATAGATTTCTTAAATTATCTGTGGTTCCATTGTCCAATTTCTTGGAACATATAATTGAATGGTAAAAATTGTTTAACAAATTTTACAATAAAGGTACCTGTACTTGAACTCACAATCCTCCTTTTTGGTGAGGATTTGGTGACCATTGTCGGTTTTTTGAAAGAGTAAATTTGTCCAGTGTTGAAAGGCCGATCGTTTCATGCAGAAGAAGTGAATCTTAGCTTCCATTCAGGTACATGCACATGCAGGTAAACACACATGATATCTTCAGTCCAGGCTGGAAGTCCCTTCCCCCCTGGATAATTCTTAGTTCATAACACTTCTGATTCATGGTTTTCCGAAAAATAGAAAGATAATCCTGGTGCTATATGCTCTACAAAAGCAAATCTATGTTTTCCATGTTATTTTTTCCAACCTTAGATATGATATATTTCAATACTGGCCCCCACCTGAGTCAGTGACATTTGATAAATTCCACTCTTACTGGAGAGAATTTAAGAAACAGCAGAGTTAATAGATCTCAGCCAGCCCTTTCACTCTTTTCCACTGACCTTGACTCCCTTGTTGCTACACAAACATTCCAGGGAGGCTCTTGCCTCAGGGCCTTTGCACTGGCTAATTTCTTTGTCTGCGATGCTCTTTACCCATTGTTCATTTTCTCAATTCATTCTGGTTTCTCTCAAACATCATCTTATCACAGAAGCCTTCCCTGACAGCACTATCGGTCCCCGCCTGTACTTTAGAATCCCTCTCTACTCTTACTTGCTTTATTCTTCTTCCTAGTCCCCAGAATTACTTGATATAGAAATTTTATACGATCACATGTCCAATAACCTTCACCACCCATGAGAGCAAGGCTTTTTATCTGTCGGTTTGCCTGGAATCTGGAATAGCGCCTATGACATTATAGGCACTCAATAAAGATTTGTAAAATAAATGGCTGAGGTGTAAATATTCTCTTTCAATAGTATATAAGAATGCCAAATACCAAAAATAATTATGACTTACCCTTTTTCCTCTAGTAAATTGTCAAGCCAAGATAGTACGATGTCGTGGAATATAATTTTTCAGGTATGTTCCAAAATATATCTCATTTTGGGGCTATTAAATAATAGCAAATGAAAGCCATAATGCTGGATTACTTCAGAAGAATATAGAATAGTCATAGAAATGAGTCCATGAATCTCCTTAAGTATTCTGAAATGAAAGATCATGAGCAATAACCTATTATTTATTGTTCCTCTAACATACATGTCCCATAGGGTTCGTCAGTGGATCATTGAGCAGCATCCATCAATGAGAGGTAGTGATGTCTGATGGTTGAGAACAAGGACTTTCAAGTCGTACTGCCTGGGTTCAAATCTCACTTCTTCCACTTAATAACTGCACGAAACTTGGGCAAGTTACATAGCTCCTTTAAGCTCAGTCTTTTTAGCTATGGTATAGGAATACTAATAACACTTTTTCAAAGAGGAAGTATGAAGATCCAATAAATTAATACTTGGGCACTACTGAGCATAATGCCTGGAACGTGACTAGTATTCAATTATTTTAGATAAAATAGCAGTAATAATCATAAATAATTAAAATAACAGTAATAATAATAACTATTCATTTAACATTTACTTTTAAGGACATTATGACTTTGCTGCTAGATCTCAAAAAAAAAATTTTAACAAAATGTGTATATTCTCATTGACATTAAGAATGTCACGTTTAAATGGCCAAAAGACTTGAATAAAATTTCTCCAAAGAAGATATATAAGTAGCCCCAAGCATATGCAAAGATGTTCGATATCACTAATCATTAGGGAAATACAAATCAAAACCACAATGAGATACCACCTCACGCCCATTAAGGTAACTATTAAAAACATAAGACAGAAAATAAATGCATGTGAGGATGTGGAGAAATTGAGATCTTTGTGTATTGCTAGTGGTAATGTAAAATAGTGTAGCCACTGTGGAAAACTGTGGCAGTCACTCAAAAAATTAAAAACAGAACTACCACATGATCCAGCAATTTTATTTCTGAGTATAAACCCAAAGAATTGAAAGCAGGGACTCAAACAGATATTCATACACACACATTAATAGCAACATTATTCACAATAGCCAAAAGGTGGAAACCACTTAAAATGTCCATTGATGAGTGAATAGGTAAAGAAATTATGGTGTTTACATTTAATTCAATATTATTCAGCCTTAAAAAGGAATGAAATTCTGATACATGCAACATGGATAAATCTTGAAAACCTTACCGATAACCCTAGAACAATGCAATAAGGTCACCAAGACCCCTCACAGTTGAAAATCTTCATAGAACTTTTGGTTCCCTCAAAACTTAACTTCTAAGAGGCTACTATTGACTGGAAGCCTTACCAATAACAAAGTCAATTAACATATATTTTGTATGTTATATATATTACATACTATATTCTTACAATAAAGTAAGCTATAGAAATTTTTATTAAGAAAATCATAAAGAAGAAAAAATACATTTACAGTACTGTATGTATTTTTTGAAAAAAAAAAATCCACATATAAGTGGACCCATGCAGTTCAAACCCGTGTTGTTCAAGGGTCAACTGTATACTAAGTGAAATAAGCCAGACACAGAATGACAAATATTATAGGATTTCATTAATAATGAGATACCTAGAATGGTCGAATTCATAGAGACAGAAAGTAAATGGTGGTTGCCAGAGGCTAGGGCAGAGGAAGGTAGGCGGGAATGGGGAATTATTATTTAGTGGGTGCAGAGTTTTAGTCTGGGAAGATGAAAAGTTTCTGGAGATAGTGTGATGGTTGCACAATAATGTGAATGTACTTAGTGCTGTACACTTGAAAAAGTTAACTGTTAAATTGTATGTTTTGTATATTTTACCACGAAAAAATTATATATTTTTAAAGAATGTCATATTCGAAGCCAAAGAAATGTATACATATTGGCTCTAGTCCACTATAAACCTAAAAAAATAACAGTTATATGCAGAACTTACTGGGAGAGGATTTGGCTATGTTATCCCATACTGGTAATTTACACCTGGATAAAACTTTCAGCTTACTAAACATGTAAACATACATCACTTTATGTTCTCACAGTCACTTGAGGTAATATTGTTTCTCTTTCGATTGTGGAGATAAGAAAAATGGATCTCAGAAAAGCTAAGTGATGTAGTACCCAAGATCACATTAGTAGTTAGTTTGGTGTCAGGACTTAAATGTTGCCTTTAAGCACCCACCCCTGTGTTCTCTCTTCTAAATCATACAATCCCTTGACCAGATCATCTTTTGCTCCATAAGTGAATCACCCATTCCACCTTTCAGTGAAGTGCAAATAACGTTCATACCCCTCCTGGTAAAGAATCAGGGATCTCTCACAACCTCTGATTTGAGAATAGTAAAGTATGGTTGGTCAGAGTTATTACAGCCACCAAGTACAATGGAATATAGCTTAAATTTATGATCCCTCAATATTTATTAGTATAAATCAAGAAACGTTGTCAAGTATTTAAGAACGCGATAAAATACCAAGACAGAGATGACAACAGGTTTGCATTTCCATCAACATGATGTGGTTTTTCATATGAAAAATAAAGTGCTGACCAAAAATAACTAACTGTTGGAATGTCATATAGAATAAGCATACCAACTTCCCAAGAATCTCATTGCAAACACAGGGCCTAAAAGACTGTTTCTTGGACTGAAAGAAGTGATCAGAACACTTTAGTCATGGTCCTGGGCCAAGGGCCTCTGCATGAGAAGAATCTGCTGCTTTCTGTGCTTCTGGGAGAATAAGTTGACATTGGCATTCATAGAACTTGCTTTTGGAAGAGTTTCCATGGAAAGGTTGTCATTAGATGAAACAATAGCTCCATCATTCCTGCAACATGACTCTCTTAAGCATCTGAGAGAAAAGCAGTTGCTATGAGATCTTTGCTATTCTTAAAACCCTTTCTCATCAAATGCTTTAATATTTCAAGTCAAGAATTTTCTCACTCAACTCAGTACTCTTATTGACAAAGGAAAACCATATACACAAAAACACTTTTAAAAATTAATGTTTTCTATAACTTTATTATCACAAACCACTGTCTGCCCAGATTTTGTTTTTAATGTCCAATCCCACTGACCAAGGTATTGACTGTATAGAATGAAATAAGCAAGCACACAGTTTAAAATTAAAATATTTATCTTAGTCATCTACAAATTCTGTATCACATGCCTGCTTTGAACAGTTCTAAGACCTTTTCTTCATTGTCTAACAGAGTGGTCACTAACCATATGTGACTATTTCTCTTTAAATATAAAATAATTGAAATGAGATTAATTAAAATTCAACTTCTTAGTTATACTTGCAACACTTTGAGTACTCAGTAGCCATGTGGCTGGTGGCAACTGTATTAGACAAAGGGTATATAGAACATTTTCATCATTGTAGAAGGTTCTGTGAATGTTTCCATGCTTTCTTTAAAAACTTGTTTAACTGAGATTATACGCCATAATGGTCACATGGGGTTAGGGTGGGAGAATCTGCTGTTGCACCAACTAAGAACAAAGGTAGCATCAGCTGGTCATGGTTGGTAGGTGTGCCATGATCTCCTACTATGCACTTTGCAACTCACCAGCATCTGTCTAACAAGAGTCTTCAGGTCAGGACACTATTGCTGGTTTGATCTCTACTTCCTCTATAACAGAGGCCTCTAGATGGATGTGGACATGGCAGTCATCTTGGACTGGTGATGCCCTGCCTTTGATAGCTGGGTCTTAACCAAGATCACTCAGGTACCCTCTTAGACAGTAATTCTCAACTACAGATAAGAACCACCTAGAGGGCTTTTAAAAATACAGATGCATAGGTTCCATTCCCCAGAGAGTCTGAATTAATTGCTCTGGTTGTGGCCAGGATTTTAAAAAAAAAATTCCTCCAGACATCCTGGTATGTAGCCAGGGTTGAGAACTATCACCCTAAGTAATACCTGTGCTTTGCATCTCAAGTAGTTTTATTCCAAGGCTCAGCCCATGAGTCAGCCACGGGTAGCAAGTTATATAAGGGCACTGAAGAGAGACACAGGAGACTCAGGCTTGATTCTCAGCCCTCCTACTGACTTGTCGTTGGCCTTGCATAGGTCACTATCCCTCCTGAGCCTCAGTGTCTTCCCCTGTTCAATGAGAGGGTTCATCTTCGCTCATTCCCAAATTCTAACTGTCTATGAAATGGCAGTTCCTACTTAATCTGATCAAACAGATCTCTTCATATTAAATTATGGGAAGAAATCTTTTATCTTTTGACATCTCAACTAGTCCATATACATTTTATATCATAAGATAATGCTCTGCAAGTCTCAAATAGCCCTGCACTCACTCAAATAGCCCCCACTATCTCAGCATACTGGGGGGAAATGAGGTGACTAATATTAATTGGTTCC
The DNA here is from genome assembly GCF_000325575.1 of Pteropus alecto. NCBI lineage: Eukaryota > Metazoa > Chordata > Mammalia > Chiroptera > Pteropodidae > Pteropus > Pteropus alecto. Next base: position 1,413,266 of record NW_006431210.1, read on the forward strand.
ATCCACTGCATTTAAAACCCAGCTGAATATTTAGTATCTTCTATGTGGATCCACTATTATATTAAGTGTAGAATCATCACTGATATTTGCATATCTAACAAAGGGCTCTAACTGACCTCAGTTATTGTGTAAGATAAGCTAACATTTCTTTTAATGTCCCAAGTCTTTCCAGCTGCTCACTTGTACAATCATTTCATTTTTTTTCTAGAAGTTTTTACAAATAGCCTTTAAAATCATTACCTAATGGGCACTGAGGTGAAAGTTATATTTACATGACATTCTCATCTGGTTATGACTTGAGTTTCTTTCCTCTTGCCTTTTGCCAATGCAGGCCAGCTTTCTTAGAAGCTGCCTAATACTTCTTTGAATGGGCCCATATCTCATGTTGCTGTTAGAAGTGACATCTCCGTGCTCAGCCCATCAGAGACAGTGATGGGGTAACACCTTTCAAGGTGACAGTGTGTGTGACAGCAGGCAGAGGGGAAAGTGTGCTCACTGGCAAAGATAAGAAATGTGGTATCATTTGGTCTATATGTCTCATCACCGTAACTGCTTATGGTTTCAAATTGCCCATGAATCAACCTGTAAGTGCCTTAGAATAGGAAAGCTGTTGCTAGCCGGCACTTGACTCCACTATTACAAATATTTCACTTCTTCAGTATCTTCCAGTCTCCGCTTACAATCCACCACCAAATGTCTGTGCAATGCACAAGGCATCCCTTTAAAAAGATTCTTTTCAGTCACCTTCAGGATATGCCTACAGCCCTAAGCTCTATTCGGGCTTTAGTAGCCTGCCCTCCATGATTCCTCCTGGCCTGCTACCCACTGGCCTGTATACCCCAACTAAGCTGCATGGGGTAACCCACCGCCTACCCTGAGAGGTTTCTCACTCTGGGCTGCGCTCATGTTGTCTCACTGGCCTGGAAAGCCCTGTGGCCCAGAGCTGCCTAGTAGGCATATACTCGCAGTCACCTATATATCTTTAACTTTCTCATTGCCACATTAAAATAAAAGTAAGGAGAAGGTGAAATCAATTTTAACAATGTATTTTATTTAACTTAGTATGTTCAAGATACTATTTCAACATGTAGCCAATATAAAAATGAAAGAAATAGTTTACATTCCCTTTTTCCTGCTAAGTCTTCAAAATCCAGTATTTTATACTTTTAACACATCTAGGTCTGGACTGGACACATTTGAAGTACACACATGTGGCTAGTGGTTATAAGACACACTGCTGGACAGTATGGTTCTAGCCCTGCCCCACCCTCTTCACCGGGCTTATCCCAACTCAGCTTGTAAGACTCAGATCAGGCATTGCCTCTAGGGAGCCATCTCTGGCCTCAGCTCCAGGACCCCCATTGCTCAGTGGTTTTCAACTTTGCTGCTCATTAGAATCACCTGGGAATTTTTTCTTTTTAAGCCTAAAGATCAGGCCTCTCTACAAATCAGTTGGATCTGAATTTTACTGGGATCCAGGCCTTAGTTTGGGGTGTGTTTAGGGGCGGGGAGTTCAACTTCCCAAGTGATTCCAGTGTGCATCCTTGGTCAGGAACCACTTTAGACTGAGGCACTCAGTTACTCGCCTAACAAAGTGATTATTAACTGAATACATTCTGAGGCGGAGTGGAGGGTTGAGGAGAAAACAAGAAATAAATAACTATATTATATGTAAAACAGTTTTCTATACTATAAGGAAAAATAGGGCAAAAAAAAACAGAGTGATTTGTGGGGGAAGGAGGTGGGAGAGGGACTGCCCCTTTAGATAGGGTGATCAGAGAACATCAGAGCTGCTGAGACAATGATGAAACTAATACAAATCTCTGGAGTCTGGCTGTCTGGAAATGGGGCCTGAGGCACATCCTGTGTGTATTTACTGTGATAAGGCTGTGAAACAAACAACCCCCGAATCTCAGTGGTTTATACCAGCAGACATTTTTTTTTTTCTCTAGTTCAGCTGGGCTCCGCAGGGCCTTGCAGGGCTTTGTTGGAATAGGGACTGGGCCTAGGCTGTAGGTTGGGTTTAGCTTTGCCCCTCCTGTCTTTTTGTTGTGAGACCAGCAGCTGCCTCTTTACATATTCTTCCCACTACTTGGCAGAAGTACAAGAAGGAGGTGAGAGGAAACACTTAAGGCATCGTAAGGCCTAGGCTTTGGCCTGGCACACTGTCGCTTCTACACACATTCCATTGGCCAAGACACATCAGTAACAAAGATCGATAGCAGTAGATTGATGAAGCTCCTGCACTGTCAAGTAGGATGTCCTACAGCCCACAGAGACCGTGGCAAGGCAAGAAGGGGAGAGAAAGGCGTGAGCCAATAATCGACCCCATATACCATCTAAGGATAATTACCTGGTCAATTTTTGCTTGGAAGCTTAGAAATGGTGTTTTAAAAAAAATAAATAAATCCTGAAATGTCTCTTGGCCCCACGTTCTCATGTCCTCCTCTACTGTGCTCTCAGAAGCCCTGCGCACTTCTCAACCATCGTGGTTACTGCATTGTACTCACAGGCTCTCCATGCAGTGCCCTTAATAACTCAGAGTCCTAACTCATTCAGTTTCAGATTTTTTAGCACACGGCTCATTGCCTGAAACATCCTGGAGCTGCCCCCTTTATACTGTAAGCCACAGGAGGACTCCGTGCTCTGCTCCCTTTGATAATATACACTACCCCCGGAAGCACATGTGTTTGATATTTTTCTGCCCTCTAACCTAGAAGCCCCATGAAGACAGTAACGGGGCCCACTTTCTTCATGGCTGAATCTCCAATGTCAAGCTCAGTGACTGGCACATGATGAGCTCTTAAGTGTTCAGTTGAAAAAGATTATCCTAAAATGAGCAGCAAGGTTAGAGCCATATAGAGGGTCTCATGTGAAACTAGGACATCCCTAGGTTACTCAATTTTCTCTTCTGTAAAATGAGGTTTATAATATGAAATTTACATCATGGGGATGATATAAGGATTAAAGTAGGTAGCTCACATAAAAGCCTTAAAATACATGTATATCATAAAAATTCAATAAATAAATAGGTAATCTGTAGAATGGGAAGATAGAAAACAAAATGAAGTAAAATATAATAGAAAGAATTTCATTAGACTCATTCTGCAGATTTGATAAGTAGAGAACTAGTCTTAGTAAATCCCCAGACTATTAGCTGCTACTTATAAAGTTTGGAGAAAAAGAAAAAGTGTCAGAAGATATTGCCCCTCTAATTTCAAGGAGTGATCATAGAAATGATAGGCTGAACACTTAGCACAGGAAAGGCCTAAAGAAAAAAGAACCCAGCTCAAAATCCATTTACAGATTTCTGAAAGAGAGCAGAGTCCTTAGTAGCAGTTTTATCAGACTAGAGCCAGTTAGGCCACCTATAAGAGCATGGGATCCAGGAGCAGCCACCCAAAATTCATTGTAATCCACTCATTCAGAGCCCCAGTGGGTCACTATTAAGATAACCTTCCACTTGCAGGAGAATTAAATGAAAAAGATATTCATGAACTCTCATATGGATCAAAAACAATACGGAGAGTTCCTGCCCATCTAGGCTTTATCCAGATCCCAAAAAGCAGTGATTCTCAAACAAGAGTTAGAACTGGGGTTGGTCTCAGAGGTGTCTAGAGCCTAGAGCTCTATAGTAAATTGAGCAAAATAAGGCTAATGCACATATGATGGCTGTTTTATAGTTAATTCATGCAATATAAAAGATTGTATGTCTTTCCTACTTTTTAGTGCTATTCTGTTCATTCTTAAAAATGTGTAGACTGTGATAACAGAGGGTAATCGGTGGTTGGTTTATTTTTTTGAGTCCTTTCTTAGTCCAATAAAAGTTGGTCATTCTGTATGAGTTCACTGCCATTGAAATGTAATTTTTTACTGAAGTAGAACACACAATTTGATTGATTTTTACAAAGCAAGCACACAGATAACTAGAACCTAGATCAAAAAACAGAATATGTTTTGTACTTCCCCAAACATAACTACTCTCTGATTTCTGGTTTTCGCTCTTGTAATTTATGTAAGCGAAATCATACAGTATTTTCTCTTTCGTGTCTGCCTTCTTTCACTCACAAATATTTGAAGGACTCATCCCTTTTGTGCAGCTAGTTATGGTTGGTTCGTTCGCATTGCTGTGAGAATGTAATGTTTGTTCACATGTGTTTCTTTCTCCTAACAGGGAAGAACATTTAGATTGTGCCTGTTTTGGGGCCATTGTGAACATTGCTGCTGGTAGCTATCTTGACATACCTTCGGGGGCACATGTGTACACATTTCTGTGAGATTACCTCTCCAAGTATCTGTTACTAGCTAGAAATGAAATCAGTGACATCAGTCTCATAAATTTGTTGCAAAGATTAAATGAGATTTTGTATTTGAAACTTTTGTGAACTTTAAATGTTATGCAAATATAGGAGTTGTCTCTTCCAGGAAGACCCTCTACCATTTCATCATATCCATTGAAAACCCCAACATTTTTCTTAAAATATTTTCTAACTACTCTCAGACCTTCCAAAGCCATATAGTACATAGAGTGGTTCCCAACTGTAGGTCAAGATACATAGTTATACCAATGCCTCTACAGAGGTATACTGACAAATATTGTTGATATATAGATGTAATTTCTACTACAATTGAAATTCCATTGGATGATACACCCTCTAACAAAGAGATACTGAGCGGATCTTATAAATGGGTAGAAACCAAGATATCACTTACTCAAAGTAAGGAGGAAGAGATATAGCAAAATATCAGTCCAGATACAAAGGAAATTTGCATCTTTACCAGATTTTACCAGACCTTATGAACATATAAGAGAACATAGTTGGGGCAGCAACATTCTACCAAATCAGAAATGCTACTAAAAGAGACCGCAAATGAGAGCTAAGAATGATCTCATTTGAGGAGATATTGAAGGACATGGCTATGATTTCACTGTAGCAAATTTTGATTGGTTCAGTGTTTAGTTCCTCTAGTCTCTCCAAGCACGATGACAATGTTTTTAATATTTGAAACCAAAAAGATTGTACACCAGTGAGGAGTCACCCTTCTAGCCAATTATTGTATGTTCTCACATGGCAATCTGTCTACTTGTCCACTCATACCAGGCTTTGTGATTTCCATAACCTTTCTCTTTTATCGTCACGGCCACCCTGGCAATGATTTGAGTAATGGAGTGTTCATATCCCTATTTTTGTTAAACTGAAAACTCAGAAAGGTTGCCAATCTTGTCCATGAGCACAAATTATCAAATCAGAGAAACCAGCACTCAAACTCGATCTTCTGCCTTCCAACATCCTTCCATTTACCACACAGCCTCATGGGTGTGTATTCACCTTCCCTGCTATACTATAAATACCCTGAAAGAGGGTTTTCCTCATCCCACGTTCTGTTTCTCTTCTTCATCTATTCCTGCAACTTAAACAAATTAGGCGCTTAACGTACTTGGGATACCGTGTGCTTCTTTACAAGCCGGTTGTAACTTAAGTAGGTTGCTCTAGGAGTTCAGAATCACTTGGAGAGAAAGATGGTCTTGATTGTAAAAAGATCTTGAAGAATTATTTGACTGCCCAAAGACAGATCCCAGAGCAGATCTAGAGAAGAGAGAGATTATTATTGATCTATGAAAAAAAGTGTTAGTTAGTTTGCTTGTTTGTTTGTTTGTTTGTCTATGACAACTTGAGAGAAAGGTTAAGACCAAAAGAGAGAGAATGGAAGATTAGAGTGGCTCTGAAAAATATAGTGGATGATCAGAGCCCATGAGGAAATATAGTCAATGATAAATTCTCTGTGATGATAATAGCTGAGTACTAATGACATGCAATATTAAGAATTAGGCATTTCCTATTCTGCTCTGTGTTTTTATACATTTCTGGATGATTCTGCCCCAAACTTCAGTAAAATTGTATTGTGTATCCTGTGTCAGTGGTACTTTAGAAATGAAGGAAGAGGAGTTAGGTCAGTTTTTGGGTTGGAGAGGGAAGATAAGGAGGTTGGGTATTCCAGGAGGCAAGACAGGAAGTAGAGGTTGAGAGATGGGTCAAGAGCAAGTGCTGTGGAAATAACCTGGACATAAGCCTCCTCAGGAATACTTAGAAATATTAGAAAGTTCACTGGACTTACTGTAGAACATGGGGTATTGGGGATCAAATCATTTTAGTTCAATATTTTTTAAAAAGTAGCAGTGACCCCAGAAAGCTGGAAGACTTGAAGACATAAAGGTTACATCAATAGTTATTGAGTTATTCAAATTAGGACCCAGGTACCTCAATCTTTGAAAAGTTTACAGAGTTTTGTATTTTGTATTTTTCCATCTTTCATTTTATTCTTGCTGTTACCCATTTTTCTTAATCTGTTGAGAAATGACTCACCTTAACGTTCTTCGCTCACTCACATGACAAACCAAAGACATGTGCAAAGCCAGATTCCTAGTGGTTTTTTGTACTCTATCCCGCCCTGGGTCTCAGAATCAGGTGTATGTTTAAGAGAGGAAAAAAAAGCAGGGTCACAAAGAGAAGGAAGATCACTTACCAGCTTAAGGACAAACTTGTTTACTCTTAAATGTGTATTTTTTTCAGAGTCAGCAAAAGCTAGAGCCATCATGCCTATGAAACTGCATTTGCATTTATAGTATAAATAAGAAAAATGAATTCTAGCTAGAGCATGTCCTTAAAGAGATTATAAATCCACTCTCTTGACTGGAGTGCTGGGCAGTACTTTGATTGGTATATGAGGATGTGTGTTGCACTTGAAAGTTAAGGGAAGCGAGAAATTTGGGAAAGGAGCCAGTGGGGACATATTACCATGGGAACAATTTAGTCACAGAGAACCATCTCTGCTGTTGAAAACTGCTTATACCTTGCTAACTTTGTAGACATTTATTCCACATTGAAGTTTGGCTTATGGTGGGTTAATAATTAGATACTCTTTGTGTATAGTTCAAGTGAAGGCCACTAGCTATGACTTCACTTTGGCTGGGGTTTCCCTGTAATCCATTTAGCAAATTAAAGAGATTACTTTGATTGGTGCCATTATCTCCTATTCTCTTGCGGGTGAACCACTTAACCTGTGCTTAATTGAAAGAGATAAAGAGGGTACAGTAACAAATACAATCAAAAGGAAGGGGCAATAGGATCTGTAGACCAAACAAATGATCAGCACTGGGCTAACAATAGCAGATTAGAGGTGAGATCAATTAATTAGAAGCTATTGTAGGCGTTGGGTGGTTGCCAAGGTTTCTAATAGCCTAAGCCATCATGCCAGCTCTGTTTAGGAGGATTTTAATGACTGGGAGTTGATGTGGTTATTTCAATAATTACTTACTTTTGTAATTACTTCATTAGAATACTAAATGTATTACTTCAGTCAGTAAGATCTTTATCCCCCCACATATCTGGCCATATTGGAGGGCACGTCTTCCCACAGAGAAGTCTCCTGTTAGGAAGAGGCAATGATTTGGAAATAGCTGTGCTCATGTTGTGTTATTAATTATATATCACTCTTCTGCTCTGTAAGGCTCAGGCTAGGTGTTTGGAGTACAAAGATAAATGAGGCACCGTGTTTGGGGAGGGTGCAAACACTAAAGCATAATTTCAATGCAATTTTATATAGGCTAAAATAAAATTATGCAAAGACTATGTGTCAGTCACAGTTTAGTAGAGGAAAAAGGGATCATTCTAGTTGTTTCAAGCAGAAAGGGATTTAACATAGGGAATTAGGTATGAAATCTGGACTTGACTGAGCGCATCTCCCTCTGTCCTCTCCTGGTCTTGCCTGGCTTCAACCACACTGAATTTCTTCCTGTTCTTTGAATTCCTCAGTCACACTCCCGCTGAGAGGCCTTTGCACTGACTATTTCCTGTATTTGGAATATTCTTCCCTCAGATACCATGCCCAATTCCCTTTCCTTCAAATCTTTCCTCAAATGACACCTTTTCAGCAAGACTTACCCCAGCTTCCCTCGTTAAAATTACTACTCACTCTCACTTTCAGTACTTCTGATTCCCCAGACACCATTTTATTCTTTTTTTTTTCACAACACTTAATTTTTAACGCACAAAATATTTACTTAAGATGTTTATTATTACCATGTACATAGTAGAATGTAAAGTCCACAGACAGGATTCTGAGTCTCTTGTTCACTGATGAGCCCCTAAGGACTTAAATCCATGCCTGGAACATAGATGGTGTTGGATAAATATTTGCTGAGTGAGTTAGTTGCTTATACTATCACTGAAGAGCTGGTGGAGAGGAAGGCCTGGTGCTTCCCTAGACTAACAGGCTCAAGGTCACAGCATCATAGCTGTGATCTATAGTTCAAGAAACTATGCCGATGTACTGCCAGTGCACCACTGGGGCAGCTTGCCACTGCAGCCCCTCATATTTTGGGGGGCTTCCTCATGAGCTTTCGCTGACAGAGGAAGATGGCTTTTGCTTCACTCCTGCCTTCCAAACCTTAGGGGAGGCAATCTGCCAAATGTAGTTCTTATGTTTTCAACTTCTTGAAATAGAAGGAGATATAATGAGTCTGGAGAAGCCCGTCCAAGTCTCTGCCATAAGACCTTATGGACATGTGAAGGAGGGCCACCGTCCCTGCTTTCAGATGGGCAAGGTGAGGCTCAGGGTTGCATGATGCGATCACAAGTAAGGTTTCACAACAAGTTGGTCACTGAGTCAGGCTCCCCCACCAGTCTCCTCATTCTGAAACCCTTGTTTAACAGCATATCAACTCTTTTGGCTGCTCACAGCATAGTACTAATAAGGCCACAATCAGGAGTATAAGTCGCCAGGATGGCTTTGCACTCTGCTAAAATTATGGCCCCCTACCTTTGCCAGTGTGGATCAGATCAGAAAGCAGAGCTGGGCTTGTGGAAACCAATCGGAACCCTGAGAAGAGCAACCGAAAGTATGGACCTTTTCCATGGCAAGGTCTTCGCTATTATACCCAGCCTACTTAGGTTGAAGAACATTAATTGACCTCCTTCTCTATTTTGTGCCTGACCCCAAGTGGAAATTTTTCGGTTCCTCTGTATCTCAGCACTGGTGTCACATCAGTCTGACAGGAGGCCACATAATTACTGAAATTAAAGTGTAATACCTGACACCTTAGAGGTGTCTCGCTAGAGTCTGAATATTTATTTAATGGAAATGGAGTAAGGATGACCTTACTGGGTCAAACTGACTGTTTCTCTCCCTGACACACCTTTTGAAGAACCAGAGAAATTTTAAGCTGTGGATCAATAAGGTCATCTGCTGTGGGTCTACTGTACTAAGCAGGGTTATTCCATTATCAGGAACAACCACAAGCATTTCAAGGGGCCAATTTGTGAATGGCACTGGGTTAGGTCCTAGTCAAACAGGATTAAGGGTATGGTCACTAAGTAATTTTACCTTTAGGCGTTTGTATCAGCAGGGCAGGCAACCTTCTAAACTGACTCCCAGTGAACCCCACCACCTGGTATTCCCTCCCTGGCATGATCTCCACCCCTTGTGTGTGCAGATTGTACCTAATGACTTTCTAATACATAGCATATGGCAGAAGTGATGGGATGTCATTTCCAAGATTAGGTTATAAAAGACTGTAACTTCTGTTTGGCACTCTCAGTCTCTTTCTTTCTGTCTCACTCTCTGTGTTTCTCTCTGTCTGTGCATGTGTGTATGTGCATCTCCCCACACACATTTATCATTGTGATTGTTTTGATGAAGCAAGCTGCCATGTTGGAGAGACCTATGTGGCAATCGAGGGTGGTCTTCAGCCAATATCCATTGGAGAATCAAGGCCCTCAATCTAACAGCTCATGAAAAACTAAATACAGCAAAGAGACACATGAACTTGAAAATGGATTCTTTCCCAATCAGGCCTTAAGATAACTGTAGCCTAGTCAACACCTTCATTGCAGCCAGTAAGAGACCCTGAAGTAGAGAGCCTAGTTAAACCATGCCCAGATTCCTGACCAAAAGTAACTGGAAGATTATAAATGTTATTGCTTTAAGCCACTAAGCTTTGAGTAATTTTTATGCAGCAATAGTTAATATAATGAGGAGACAACATTCTAAACTATGGGGACTCGGTGCTCCATAAATCCCTTTAAGGTGAAGAGTAGAAGAGGGTCTCGAGATGCTTAGTAAAATCATTTGGATGCACATTCAGAAATATTGAGAATCATAAATCAAAATCCTGAGTTATATTTGAATAGTAATTACATTTACCAAGTGTCCTTAGAACAGCTCTGTGAGATAAGTGCCACAATACTCATTCATACATGTGTTTATTCATGTATTCACTCATTTATTTACTTGTGCATCTCCAAGTACCGTGGAGCCCTTTTGGAGCTTCCAGTCTAACAAGTGAGAATAGCATTGCCTCAGTGAGCAAGCAATGAATATATAATTAAAACCTGGATGAGTTTTCTAAAGTCTATGAATAGTCCCAACAGAGGAGATTGACCCATATAGGGGCGTGGTCAGAGAGGGCTTTGCTGAGGAAATGATGTGGTGAATACTGAGGAATGAGTTAATGCTAATAAAGAATGAATTAACTAGGTGAATAGGGAAAGGAGAAGCATTCCAGGCAAAGGAAATAGTATATACAAAGGTCATGTTGGGAAGGCCCATTGTTTGTTTGATGCACTCAAGAGAAAGGAGGAGAGAGATAGGTGCGACATGTGGCTGGGGGACAGGCTGGTGGGGATTTGTAGGAAACATGACAGTAGGAAGCCATTTAAAGAAGGCAGTTGGTAGTGACATGATCAGATTGGAACTTTGGAAAGGTCATTTTGGCCACAGTGTGGAAAACCAGTTGGAGGGGAACTTGAGTTGATGCTGAGAGACCAATTAAGATGTTCTTGCAGTAACCCACGTTGAGAGAGGATGGTGCCTTATGCTCAGGTGGTGGCCGAGGGCTAGAGAGAGGTGAACATTTTGAGAGAGATTTTTCAGGTGAAGTAGACAGGCAGAGTGATAAACGGGAGGTGATACAGAGGAGGCGGTCTAACTATCTCCATCTGACAGATGAGGCACTGAGGCACAGAGAGAGTGACAACTTACCCAAAGTCAATGGCAGAGCCACAGAAAGAAGCAAGATTATAGATGCCAAGTTCCATTTTAGACAACTGAGCCTAAGCCTAGGCTTTCTCTTTCTTCTGTCTCCATCCCTATATAACCACCCATACACACATACAAATATATCTACGCATGCTCAGTAACATGGATGTCCACACACACACACTCACATAGATGCACACTCACACACACAAACCCAAACTCAAAAATATTTTAAAAGCCTACTTTTTCTGCCCTGCCTATTTTTGTTTTCTTCAGCTTCTCTACCTCAATCAAGGGCTATTCTCTAGCTATCCGACCCCGATCAATTAATTACAAACTCCCAATCCTTCTCTTTCCATCTGTCTTGAATATATTCTCTTCTTCCCTCTCTACTGCCGCCCCTCTAGTGCTATTGCATCAGCCTTATCATATTTCTCCTCCTCTCTAACCTCTTTCTTCCCCAGTGTATCTTATGCAATGTTGCTGGATTAATTTTCTTCAACCACGTATTTCATCACAACACACCCTGTCCAAAACTTCAGGCTCTCCCCGCTACCTAAGTTTAAAGTCTTACATTCTTACTCTGTCCCTCAGGCCTTCTAGAGGCAACTCCCTAATTATTTTCCTCTCTGATTCTTTGCCCTGCCCCCAAATTGGCTTTATCTTTATCCATGCTCCGCTGGCTACTTGAACATTTTAATAGCACCTCTTAATTGACAAAGTTCTTTCCTATGTTCCCAACAGCCCGACAAGTTTTGTGTTTTCACATTTCAAGAGGAATATATCCACCTCAGTGAGAGGCTCCTGTACTAACTCTCTTTCAATACTTCTCTTTAAATAAACCTGTGTTTTTACTTAAATATATTTGTTTTACAAAAAACTGTACATATGGTGGTCACCCATGAAAAACATCCCTATTACTTGTTATGCTCTCGGTTCGTTAAGGGGAGATCAGAGAGGTGGTGAGGATGCATTGCAGCTGTGAAGATGTTCTCCGGACAATAATTTGAAGCAATGGAAGAAGCAGCTTATTGCTCACCGTGTGACTCAGTTTTGTCATTTGCATTTGTGCACCACATAAAGTAATTCAGATTCTACCAGTGATACAAGTCTCACGTCTGGTGGGGAAAATGCACTGATGAAATGCACATCATCTTAAACAAAGTTAACCACCCATTGTGCTCTTGTAGGTTCTGGTGTTCTCTTTTGAGCAGACAACAAATATATCCTCCTTTCTCTACCTGAAATTCATTTCTGATATGGCTTTGTTTTTCCCATATACTCTTTATTCCAAACTACATTTTTTTTTCATATGTTTCTATTTATAAGAAAAAGACGCTAAATTTTTGGAATAAGCAATTTCTCTGCAGAGAGTCCCAAGGCTGCACTCATATCAAAGCTAAATAACCTCTCATTCTAAGGGATGTTGGTCCCGCCGGCCAGGACTGAGGTCATTAGCAGGGCAGAAGGAGGAAGTGTGGATGGTAAATGCTTCCATCCATCCTAGTCCACACATAGACACCCTCAGCCTCCCTTAGTATCAGGCCAGCAGCCTTACCCCAGCATCAGGAATCGCTCCTTTTATATGTGTTGATAATATTTTAAGGAACTTCCCTTCTATCAACTAATGAAATACATGCAAAGCCTTTTGTAAATTGTAAAAGGTTCTACTGCAAATATATCTTGTGTATTTTATATTTTTACTATTTAGTTACTTTTGAAAAGTAAATTGAGGAAGGATACAAACAGACCTCTTGAGAAATAATTGTAGCTTATAATAGAAACATTTCTTTTTCATTTGTTGTTAGCCATATTCACTTAGAGCTTGATAAAAGCAAATGTGCATGTAGGATTACAAACTTATGCATTCAGTGTGCATTAAAAAGGGAGGAAGAGGAAGAAATTTTTCACTATTGCATGTCCACAAAGCTGGTGAAGTTTTTTAAAAATAAAATTTATATTTAATAAAAAGCAAACATTTAGTGCATTCATACAGTTTAAATTACATTTAGAATCAAAAGCAAGCAGCGAATATAGCGAAACATTGTCAATGAAATTCAAGCTGTAAATACATGAAGCAGTTACAGGAAATTGTCCACTGTGGGCTACAGGCAATACTGCATTTAGCAGTCAATTCTGTTTGTGCTGGAGAAAGGAGGGAAATGTCTAAGGTGCTCTGGAATATAAAAAATAAATGACCTAGAGAGACTCTGGAACTGAGTTCAAAAGCAGACTATAAAGGAGTTGATCACTTCTTCCCCTCTTAATCGTGTCAGGCTGGTGGTGACAATAACTGTAAGACTTTTGGAGCCAATTGAGGCAGAGAGGACACAGTCAATGTGCTATTTTCTTTGGTCCAAATCTTTGGTACAGAATATTCTCAGTATTTTTGCTGCCACTTGAAATCAAATCCCAGCTGCCTGTTCATTCAAATAACCCAGGTAGCCAGGACATGACCCAGCCCAATTTGCACATATGAGGGACTCTACCCCGGGTGGCATCCATTTAGTAAATGATTACCTGGCCACAAACTGCCTTTCTCCACTGGAAATGCTTCCATATCTGACCGTCAGCAGAACCCCACACAACAGAAACAGTGAGAGAGGAGAGAGCCAAGCAAATCATCCCAGAGCCGCCATCTTCAAAAAGAACGTGTCATCCTTTGGAGTCATCCCTCTCTTTTATTTTTTTCTCCTTGTCTCCTAATGATTGAAATTTCTGCTTTTAACTGTCCCTGCAGAAATTCGAGACACTGATCTTTCCCCATCTGTCCCCTTTTCTATAATCTCCCCTGCCCTCTTTATGCAAGTTCCCATCCATTGTTCATTTTCTCACAGTCCAAAGATCAGAACCCTCCATTATTCCTCACCCCTCATATTTCACCTGTATCTGAAGGCCAAACTCTTCTAGAATAATAATCCCATGAGCCAGAGATGATGTTAACCCAGTTATACCATTCCACTGTGAGGCAATGCTTCGCGGTGTCAAAGTGCACGCAGTTGTCTGGAGCAGCAAAGAAGCCTTTTCAGGTGCCATGTAGTAGGTTAGAGCCCAGGTTTAGAGCCAAAGAAAGTCTAATTCAAACGTCAGCTCTAACTCGCATACACCATGGCACCCTGGTCAAGTTCCTTAGTGTGTCTGACCCTATTTCCTCATTTGTGAAAAACAATAAGACTTCTCTCACAGGGATGCTGTGAGGTTGACATGAGAGGCGTGTGTAAAACACTGAGCACATAGTGGACACTTGGCAAATGTTCAGTGAGCGTAGCTTTATGAACTACGGGCTATCAAAGAGACAGAGTATCCACGTTCCCCATTACTACCAACCATCTCTCAACCACCGAGTGACCTTTCCAAAAAGCCAGGCTGTCCACAGATGTCTTAATTGTGTATTTGTATATGACGTCTGACAAAACTGAACTGCAAGGAAGTTTAGATCAACAGAATGGCATGGAATCATTTACTAAACTTTGGCAAAAAAATAAAATAAAATAAAGAAGAAGAAGAAGGATTCGGTTCTCCATAACTTACATCCACTTGAGATAATTTCACTTGACTTCATTAAGCTTGAAGAATTGCACTTTCCCTTCACCCCTTTCTTCCTCATACTTACTTAGCCTTTACAACTCAAAAGATAATTGCTCTATTAACAAATGTTTATAGCATAATAAAAGAGTGGGAGGGAGGAAAAGGATTTCTCTCTCTCTTTTTTTTTCTGTCTGGGCCATTCCCTTCAGTTTCTTGGAAGTACTGGAGAGCAATAGAATAAGCCATAAATTATTTTTGGAATTAAACCAAAGGATTCATTTATCAGCCACTAGCAAACAGTTCTAAGCCAAAAGACTCCAAGACCTTATGGAGAATGAGGCTAACAGAAATTCCTAGTGTCTGAAAGGACATCACCACAATTCTGAGCTGTGAGGAAATCCTGGCTTTACTGGAAATTAGGAAAAGCTCTGGCTGGTACTGGCAAGGCCCGTGGAAATCCCCCATGGGTCCTGGGGTTGGGGATTTAGGAGAGCCTTCTAGAGAATGTGCCCCTCTCCTTCAGGCTGATGAAGTGTTAGACTATTCAAAAAGAAATCTCTTGTAAGTGTGTGTTATGAGCCAACTCGTGTCTCCCTAAAACTCATCTGTTAAATTCCTATCCCCAGTACCTAAGAATGTGACTATATTTGGAGACAGGGCCTTTAAAGACATAATTAAGGTTAAATAAAGTCATTAGGATGAGCCTTAATCCAATCTAACTGGTGTCCTTATGAGAAGAGATTAGGACATAGACGCACATGGTAGAAAAGCCCGTGTAAAGACACCTGAAGAAGACAGCCATCTACAAGCCAAGTAAAGAGGCTTTAGAAGAAACAACCCTACCAATACCTCGATCTCAGACTCAGAGCCACTGGATCGTTGTTTAAGCCACCTATTGTGTGGTATTTTATTATGGCACCCTAGCAAACTACTACACTGTGTTAAGTGTAGTAGTGACGGGGGAAGAAGATTCCTTCATGGTCACCCCCAAAACATTCAAAAGGCTTTCCAAGGAGTACCCCTGACACCAGAAAGCTCTGACTGGGTGCATGGTAACAAGATTCAGGAGTCAGAAGTGATCCTATACCTGCAGTGGACCTGCTTGAAGAGACTACTTTACCAGCTGATAACTGGCCTCTGGCTCTTTTGACCTCTTTCTAGGACATTGTTCCCTTTATAACGACCTTTGACAGTGAAGGGTGCACTCAGCTTTCTGCTCACTCCTCTGCTTCCTCCCTTTTCCTTTCTCCTTCTCTTCCTCTCCCCTAGAACATCATCTTTGGTTTATCTTTTACCCAGCGGCAATGTTTTCCTTGAGAATTATATGTGAAATTACCCCATCATCAATGTTCAAGCCCTCTCCTCACCTCTGACCCTGGAATTTTCTATGGCTTGCCCATAAGGTAGGAGAATGATGGCAAGAGTATTGTTAAAGAGAGAGTTTCTGCTGTACCATAGATCACCTATGTCACCCTGGGCAAATTCCCTCCTTTCTGTAATACCTCAGTTTTCCCTTCTGGAAAATAGAAGGTCCGGGCAAAACTATCTTTTAAGATCCCTCTGGCATTAGCATGAAATGATTCTAATTCATCTGCTCAACGAAAATATAGACACATACATCTCTCCCCTCGGGTCATGAAGGTACAGCCCATTCTCGAAGATCACTTTGAGTTCAAATGTCGAATGCTGTGCATTCTGTAAAATTACTTAAGCAGTCAGCTGCACTTGCAGAAACCACTCATTAAAAGGCCCAAATAGAACGCTTAACTTTTCTTTGTACTCATGTTTTTAAGGGCTGTAAATATGCTCGCCTTAAGTCTTGCATATAATAAGTCATCATTTAAAAGAGATGTGTGAAAATGCTTGAGCCAGATGTTTGATTTTTTTTTTAAAACACACACAGCTTGTTTGCATACTGCCTTTTACCCAGTGCCTCAGTTTGGCCTCTGAGGATAACTAAGAAAAACCTCGGAGATTGTTAGAAGGGAGCTTCACCTGCCAGTCTGGGCTGCAGGATCTCTATAGCAACCAAACATAAATCAAGGAAATGGCCCCTTTTGTAAGTTGGTTAATAGGCACAACATGCTTCTTTAGAAAATCCAACCATTCTTTCAATAGACTTTGATTGAAAGTCAGCCTTTTCTTCAGACACATTCACATTCACATCTAGTAGCAGCTTGTATGGCTGTCCACGGGCTAATTTATTACCCTTTAAAGATCTGGCAAAGAAAAAATGGCTCTCAGAACAATGTTTACATTCAGAGGCATAAGCACAGAGCCACAAAAGAGCATCCTTTTGTTCTGAACTTGGAATATTAATCTTTAACCTAGGACTTTAACTTTCCCCTACTCATGGGGTTCGACAGAACCTCTTCTCTCATTAAAATTTTACCAATTTAATAGGACTGTCTTTTTAATAGGTGGGAAGGGGGGAGTAAGCCTTCCTCCCATTGTTTTGCCAAACCCTGATAGAGATGAATTGTTTCAGACTCCCCGCCCTTTGCTTGGAGAATACTCTGCTTCAAGGATTGCTGCTGAGGAAAGTGGCTCTCTTGTCCCCAGTAGGAGAATTGGGATAATTAACAATAACAACAAAAACAACAACAACAACAACAACAAAAATACAAGGGATGTTCCTCAGCCCTCTTCATGAAGCAAGGGTAGGGCCATCAGATGGTGACTTGACCTCTCACACCCACATCCCACCAAAGTGTAATTTGGAAATGGACCCAAGAAATGCCCTGTATGGAGTCAATCCTCCCCAGTGTCATAGCGTGTAAAGGCAAAGTGGGGACACACACTGAGCACATCCTTCCATGTGGGCGGGGTCACGTTACTAAGTAAATGGTCCACTTTTTCTCAAGAGTTAGACAGGGAGCCAAACCCTTGTCTTCCTTTGAAGTCTGGAGAAGAGATGAGGAAAAGCCTACAGAAACAAACTTTTGTAGTTTTTTGGGTTTTTTTTTTTTTTAAGTAGATTACGAGGTGAGAAAGTACCTCTAAAACGAAAGGGAGCTTGCATTACTCTGTGTAGCCTCACATCACAGATTGAGTTGAGTAAGAAAAGATTTATATTAATGCCTCCCTCTTTAGCTTTTTAAACTTTCAGGAACCAATGTCTTCTGAAACCAGACTCTGCAGAAGCTCCCTTCCCTTTGATATGGTCAGCTGTCCCCACTGGCAGGAGGGGAATAAAGGCTTGGTTTCAAAATATGCATGTTTAAACATGTCCTTTATTTTAGTCATAGCACCATGCTATGAAGAAAAGTCATCTTGTGCTATTCGAGATTGGTCACTTAGAAATAGCTTTGCCTTCACATTAGCCTAAAGACACCCTTGGGATCTATGAAACTGAAGAACCCCACCAAAATGTAATGCAAAATAAGCACGGTGTGTTAGAGATCCCCTCAAGAGAAGAGGAAGATCCTAGACATTCAGGAAAGGGGGTCGGTTTTCTTTTCTGTGGCTGGGGCTGGGGGCGAGGGGGTACATGAAGCCAGAATGTTAGCGATGTGAGTTATCTACTTACAGCCTAGCAGTGTGGTCACTCAACCAGGTCAGACACTTCATGCATAATTTTTCACCACATGCCTATGTCCATATTCTGACACACTTTGGGGAGGTTATATAGTGCAGTAGTCGAAATTGGGGCCAAAGGCACTGAATAGTCAGTGTTCAAATCCCAGCTCGACTGGTTACTGACTCTGTCACTTCAAGAAAATGACTTTTTATTTCATAGAGCTGTTAAGAGAATTCATTGTGTTATAATAAATCATTTAGCCTGGCCCATCATCAGCCCTCAAATAGTAGTTGCTATTAATATTTTTAATGTTTTTGTTGTAGTTGATGCAGTTCTATAGTCAAATTGTTCAGTACAGGACAAATACAGATTACATTACCCAACATACAACACAACATTTTCCAAGTTCAGGTGACATTTTGCAGAACACTGGACAAAAAGAAAATAATTTCCCAAGGCTAGAGTTACTCATTGAGAAAATCCACACATAGGCATCAGCTTGTGTCTATGGCAATAACTCATCCCATTTGCCTAAAAGCATCACAACATGGTATCTCCATCCTTGCCTGCAATTCTGCTTGATGAAAACACCTCAGGCTCGGGAGTTTTGGCTGAAGAGGCTGTGTGTGTATGTCCTGTCTCCTGTTTATTCTCTGCCACCAAAATGAAGAAGTGATTCTCCCCACCTACCCTTGCCAGTCTTACAGGGTCACAATCTCACAAACTAGATGCATTTTTACAATTTGAGCAAAGAACGTTGGGGCCCAATTTCACATGTCATAGCCAGGCGTGGCTACTCAGGACTCATTAGTCCTCACCCTGCTCATTTGTCTGAAGGCCTTTGTTCCATTCAATAAGCCTCCTTAGCTTCAGCCCAAGTATCAAGGAGACAATAACTTCAGAGGAGATAAGAAGGGACTCTCACCAAAGGATTCACCGAAGAAAACACAGTCTGTTTCCCAGGAAAGGGCCCCACATCTGCAAGAATTTCCTGAACAAATCAGAACTTGCCAAAAGGATAAAAGGAATTAAAAAACTGAAGAGGAATGAAATTAAATATATAAATATAAATATAAACATTATATATGGGTTATTCTGTCAGTAGTTAAGAATTAAATTTTAAACATTTGAGTACTCACTGAGGAACAGTTTGTTTTATTGGAAAGGTTCAGGTTTTGGAGAAAGATATTTGAACTCCAAGAACTTCAGTACCTACTGTGTGGCCTTAGTCAACTCCCGGTCTTGACTTCATTCCAGGTGTCCATCAGTCAGCATTTAATAAAGAAAAATCGACACCATTTCAGCTATTTCTAACAGAAAGAATTTAATACAGGGAGTTGGTTGTACAGTTAGTGAAAGAGAAACTTTGGAAGTCAGGTCAACCCAGATGTTAGTTCAACAAGAAGCTGCTCCTACCCCTGAGGCTGAAGGGACAACAGGAAGAGAGAGTGCTACCAGGGCCTAAGAGCTGGGAAGATGCTGGGAACTAGAACCCCAGAGGAGATTCGGTCACATAGGGGGAGCCACCAAAGGCAAAGAGAAAGAGGAAGTGATGTCCTGGTATCTCCCCTCTTCTGCCCGTCCCCCATTGGTGGGAACTTCCTGGAAGCCAGTTGGCAATGTATTAATTGCCAATCTTTTCCCCTCCTGCTTCTGTAAAAATAGAAGGAAAAATTACAAGTTTTGCTGATTTGCTCTCAGAGCCATTTCCTGCCCTTCCTCTGCTCTGCTCTTTATCACAGAGCACCATGGCATATAAGAAGAAAATAATGGCCCAGTTAACCAACCCTTCACTATGTGATTAGTTCTATACTCTAACCTCAAGAGATACCAGAAAGTATTTCTATATGTTTTTCTCTGAAGACATTCCTTATCTGTTCATTTTTGCAAAAGGAACATATATAACCCTAAATGGTAGATTTATATGTTACCATTTACGCTCTTATGCTAGAGAAGCAATATGGTGTAGTGGTTAAGAATAAAATTGCTTAAGTACTTGAGTTCAAATCCTGGCTGTGTCTGCTGTGTGACATTGAGCAATTTAACTCCTGTTTCTCAGTTTCCTCATCTGTGAAGTGAAATTAAGAACAGTCTCTATCTCATGGCATGCTTTTTAAATCTACCTGATGATGAGGGCCGTATTCTCCTAAGTAATAACTGAAAATTTTCTCAGACCCCACCTAAAGTTCTGGTATGTCAGTGTGCTACTTTTATTGCTGTAATAGAATGATGAGATGCTTTTTTTATGCTTTAGTTTTGACTAAGGTAACAAAATGCTAGATATTAGATACCAACCCGAGTTGTGAGATCATCAGAAGCAGGAAAGAACATGAGAGCCAGCTCCGTGACTCTTCAACCCCAACACCACCAGCAGTCACAAGGAGAAGTAAGAAGTACCAGAAGGGAGAATGAAAACATGTGGAGGATTTGGAGAAAGGGGGGCTTCACCTCACACACTAGGGGTGTTCCTCAAAAGGTTATCTTGTTAATTAATTCAGTAAATGACCATGGATTTCTATATCAGGGACTTAGGGTCCAGTTGAGTTGACTGTCCAAGAAAAATACACTCAAGGATGCATAATCCAACATAATATAATAAACTCTAAGGACAGTAAGGCACCAAGTGAGGCAAAACTTGAAATGAGCCTTTAAAAAAGAAACTTAGAAAAGGATCAGAAGACAAACATGTCATGAAATGTTCCAGAAACAAAGAAAAATTCTCTCACCCACGGTAGAAAATCTGAACAGCAAGGCAGTGTAGAGGAATCCTCAAAGACTTTCTGTCCTAAAGAAGCTGGGAATTAGGGTTTAGCTGGAAGCTACTGTTTAAAGGAAAATTGAGATAGCCATATCGTTGGAAAAGGAGAATGGGAAGTAACTTCATAATTTTGTAACTTAGGAACCTCAGGCAAATTATGTTCCTGTTCCTGTTTCATCATCTATAAAATGTTGATTTTAATTGTATTTACCTGTTGACATTGATGTGAGGTTAAAAATGAATTTGTACATGAAAGTGCTTAGCTGAATACCTGGCAGGGAGTAAACACCCAAAATTCTTCAATTATTTTAATTATTTGGTGGTAAATGTCTGGGAAATTATTCGAGGAAGAGCAGGATGGGAATGACCTGGATCATTGGGTCGGGCAGGGGGAAATCTCATTCTACCTGGGAGGTTCAACTTATTCCCTGTCCAAATTGTTTTAGTGTTTAATTCAATGATTCTCAGGGTTGATCTCCCTTATCCATTAACTGGCCTATGCTACTATAACTGGTTATAATTTGGAAATCCTATTCCTCTTGTTTTCTTGCCTGAATCCATAATATATTTAAGTGAACCAGAAATCTCATTTGTATGTCATTGCCAACTGTGTTTTACTTCCCAGCAGTTCTGGAGAAGATATTTTATAGGGGCAAGTAGATATTACTTTCAGTATCGTGGGAGGTTCCTGAGGCCCCTGGACCAAGATGGTTCCTGGAGAATTTGAGTTTTGTATAGAGTTCTCATTTCCTGTATGTCTATAGTCTAGAGAAAGTGTTAAATGGCTAAAGATCCAGGCCCTTTACCTGATCTCTGTAGACTTTTTTTTTTTTTTTTAATTTTTTAGGCGAGGTTAACCTCACAGATTGCAAGGAACTTGTCATCTTACAATCCCTTATTTGTCATTTTTTTTTTTTTAACTCCTACAGCACCTGGTCTTCCTAGGTGATCTCCCATCCAAATATTAACCAGGCCCAACTCTGCTTAGCTTCCGAGATCAGACAGGATCGGGCTTGTTTAGGGTAGCATGACCGTAGATTCTGTTGACTTTTAAAAGTTTCACATATATAGACTTTAAAATATTTATGTGCCTCTGTGATGGGACGCAAAATGGTATCTGTCTATGTAAGTGTCCATCTTTCTGAGAAGAGGATCATTGCTTTCTTCATATTCTCAAATGGTTAAAAAAAAAATGGCTTAGGAAAACAAAGGACAATTAAAGTTTAGATTTCCCACCCGCAGAATAATCAGACCAATAACTAAAACACAGAATATTAAGAAAGAAAGGAGCTTATAAACAACTCATCCAACCCTACAACCTCTCCCTCCCTACTCCTAACATTACAGTTGAAAAAACCGAGGCTCCAGAAGCCACTTTTCTCTTTCCCCAACTTATAGTTTACTTTTAATTTTATTTTGGATTTAGACTGGTCAAAGGCTTTCCTGCCTTCTCTTCAGAGATGTAATATAATATGAACTCATAAGAATTGTGGTTTGTTTGTTTTCTTGTAATCTGAAACAGCTTTTATCAAAAACCTAATTCATGAGAAGATAATCATGCAGGAAAAAGCAGATCTTTGTGAGATTCTTTTTTCCCTTTCCTTTAAGATATCAGGACTATAAAGTATTATTTTTTCCTTTTGTTTTCTCTCTTATTAAAAGCAAGAGTCTATCCATTTTTACCCCCTTATCCTTCAGTCTAGTCTCACGCATGGGATTAATTAGATAAGGCAAATCACAGAAAGAACATTTGTCTTTATCCAGGAAATTGTTTTCAGAATTTTTTGATGTTGTCCTAGCATTTCCACGTTTTTAGTGGCTTTTTGTAAAGACAAATGGACTCAACTGCTTTTAATGCCTGGTGAGGCAAGCATTCTCTTATGTGTGTGAATGTACATATGAGAAACATTAATTTTTAATTTACTCTGTTTACCTTGAGAAACTGCCAGTGGATGATTCAGATATTCCACAGAAAGGGGCTTTTCTTTTATAATATAGGACAAAGGACAGCTAAGCATGTGTTCCTTCTTCAAAGCAGAGGTTCAGAGGGAAAGGACAACAGTATTTGTGTAGCTTACAAAAGGACCATTTTGACTTTGTAAACACTCATATAATTGTATTAAGAGTAGCTACCAACTCTTTTCATCTAGTATAGGCTTAAAAACGAAGCTTAGATACAGTGATAAAGAACCAGCATGGGTTATTGCCATCTTCCTTTAATTCAACAACTCCTTATGTGTTTGTGTTTCAGAATCAAGTCTTAGGACAGTGACTTGCATAGTGGTCATTTTAGGCTGGTCTCTGATTTCCAGAACCAGGTGTAACACCAACACTGAGCATGTCCCCAGTTCTCATGACCTGTTTTGGATTTGTATGCCTCAGGAGGCTGAATGCACAGGGCCTGTTGATTCCAAGGGGGGAGCAAAACTTCCTAGCTTCCCCGAGAGGAGTTTGGGATGAAAACTAGAGAATTCCAAAGGACTCTCCAATAACTGCTGTATATAACCTGATTCTAGGGCTTGGAGCCTTCTTCAACTCTCCCTAGATTGTCCAAAAACTACTACGGTTTACTCGGTTTACTCGGACAAAAGGGGCCAGTCCTGATTCCAAATGCCAGGAGAGAACTGGAGAATCTGAACAACTCGCTACTGCTGTCACCACACAGGGCCTCATACCAAGACTGCCATGTCTGATCGTGTTAAGTTGCATTGTCCAAGAGCAGCACATTTAAGGGGACACCGTTTACCTCGTAGATATTATAGACTTGTGTGGTTATTAAAACGGTTTTCTGGCAGATGGCATTAAGGTGACTTGTCCTAACAAAATTGGTGTGTTAGCGCAGTTTTAGGTAATGTGAAAATAATTGTTTTTAGTGCAGCTTCTGTTTTTATAATAAGTAACTTTTAGTAAACACTTACTGGAGAATGGTGGTTAATTGCTTTTGACTTCTCCCTTCAAGACAGGCTTCTTAACATAGGTTCAGAGGATCAGTCAGCTTTTGATAGGAAAAAAAAAAATGTCTCTTCATCATCACTCACTCCTAACTGAAATTGAGTATTATGAACAAAAGCAACCAAATACAATATCACTAGCAATGCCTATGATTTGTCTTTCATATCACATTTCAGTTATTGTAATATCTCAAAATATTATTCATGCTCATCACTATTTCAAAGTTATGCTGATTGCTCAGACCTGCCACTAATATATTATTTAATGAGTTAATAAAAAGGAACATCTGTTACTATATCACAAATTTTTAAAAATATTTTAACTGTCTTTTAATACAGCGGGTCTGCCTTACCACCCTATATATTATATCTCATGAAACATTATTCTGAGAAAGGGTTCACAGTCCTCACTAGCTGACTGAAGAGTCTGTGGCAAATAAATAAATATAAAAAATAAATAAATAAATAGATTTTGCTACAGGAAGTTAAAAACTAGGAAATATTAATTCCTTTATCTCTCGTTTTAAGAATCATTTCCTGTACCACCACCCCCTCCCCACCACAGTTAACTGTGGAAAAGTCATCATAATTGTATTAATTCACCTGAACAGTTTGCCTTTAAGTCTAATTGCCACTCAGTATAATTACAACTATACATGGCATTAAATATATATCAAATTGATTTTTAGTTCATTTGATTCGATTTCAGCACGAAACTGTTCATTCCAGTGGTCTTTATTGGTTCATAGTTTGTGCCTCAGTAAGATACAGTTGAGAAGTAGAAGAAATCACATGAAATCACTTGAGAATCACTGCTCTAAATTTAACCTGTGCTTCCAGTACCGCTGCTACAGTCTGATAAACACTCTCTTACATGACAAAAGATGACAGTTTTCTACAAAATGTCCTTGCATTATAATTTGTTCAGCACAAACACATGCTCTGCAATGTGGAAAAATGATTAAGACACTGCAAAATGTGGCACAAGTTTCAGGTTGTGCTTTGCGTAGGATGGAGGGCAAACACACGCCGACAATACTCTGATTTCTCACAGCATGTAAGACATTCTCTTGTGTAAAATATGGTACCTTCGTAGCTTCTCAATCCACACGGTCACTTGGTCTAACCACTAACAAAGAGAATCTAGTCTCTGAATCATTCATTATAAATTTTGGAAGCAAGAATGTGATTATCCAAGTCTGATGTCTTCCTCGGTCCATTTAGGAGGCCAAAGGAAGAAGGTCCCACAGTACAAACAATCCTGCAGAGATCCTCGGAGGCAGGCAGTTCTCAGAGAATGGTAGGGGCCTATGCTTGCTATAACAAGGTCATGGAAGCCTAAAGAGTTGAGACTGTAATGGTTACTCAGGGATGCCAGGACTGTATGGATCTCTGCCTAGAGGAGCTGACAGTATAACCCCTCGGAGGCTCTGACTGGTACAGAGACTTGAGCAGTAAGACCAGACTAGCAGTTCTTTCTATTTTCAGATATACATTCAGGGAACAAAAGAGGGCCTTTGACATGAGTGACTCTGTGTTAGGCAATTTGTATGTACATTGTTTCATTTCATCCTCAGATGTCCCAAGGCTATACCTGCCAATATTTCCCTAAGGTCAAGCTATTTCCAGGAGTCCCCAGCCTCACACACATAACAATTGCCTGGCATCTCACATGTGCTTGCCAACTTCTCCCATGAGGGCCATTTTCCTTCTCTTCTGCTTGATCCCTTGAATGATGGTGGTAGATTGAACACATGCAAAAGTCAACTCAACACAATTCCACACAAGATACAAAAATAAGAAATGCAATTAACAAATACACATTCACACTCCACAATAAAACATGAAGAGGGTGTAATTTCTACTATGTAGAAATAGAAGAAGAAGATAAGACCTTATAGTCATCAGCAGAAGGTGGCCATACTTATACTGCCTAAACAGTATGAGTCATTCAGCACCTTTTAAGAGCCTGAGGCCAACAATGCCACAAGACAATGTCACTACCGGAACATAACAGACTATGACACACAGAGAGAATCCTCCTATGGAAAGTGAGCACAAAACTGAGAGCGCCCTAGTATCCAAGGGAGACCAACCCTTTGGGAAGGAAACTGGATGCTCAGCAAACAAAAGACCTAATACCAGATGAGACAGAGATGTTAGAATAATTTTAAAAGGACTTTAAAATTTAAAAGAAAAAAAAAGCCTCAGAGAGCCAAAGGAGAGTCTCATCACTAATGTCAGAATAGGAGGTTATATAAAAAAAGAAGAAAGTTGTTTTAAAAAAAATTATAGATCTTAGAAGTGAAATATATTATTAAAGTTAAAAATTCAACAAATGAGCTGAATAACATACTTTGCTCAACTGAGGAATAAAACCTTGAGCTGGAAGGTAAATAATTAGATAGGAAATATATTTTTAAAAAGATTAAGAAACTCAGAGAACAGATCAGAACTTTCAACAGTTATCTAACAAATGGTGCAAAAAGAGAAAATGGACTTAAAAAGAGAAAACATAGTGTCCATAAATTTCTTAGGACATGAGTTCTCAGATAAAGTTTATACAAATGCCAGGCTGAATAAATAAAAATGAGTCATAACTACAGTGAGAGGCCACTTCACACCCACTAGGAAGGCTAAGACCAACAAGTGGGACAGTAACAAGTGTTAGCAAGGATGTGGAGAAATTTGAATCCTCAGACATTGCAGTCAAAATTTTAAAGGATGCAACAGCTTTGGAAAATTGTCTGGCAGTTCTCGCAAGCTTAAACATAGGGCAAGCATATGAACCAGCAATTCCAGAGAATTGACATATACCCAAGAGAACTGAAAATATGTTAGCACAAAAACTTGAACACGAAAACCCACGCAACATTACTCGTAATAGCCAAAAAGTGGAAACAACCCAAATGTTCATTGCTCGATGTATAGATAAACGAATTTGGGTGAATGGGTAAACATAAAATAGAATATTTTTTCACTATAAAAGGAAATGAGGGACTGGCACATACTACAACATAGAGGAACCTTGAAAACATTATGCTAAGCAAAAGAAGCCAATCACAGAAGGCCACATGTTGTATGATCCCATTTAAATGAAATATGCAAAATAGACTGTCATGACAGAAAGTACATTAGTGATTGCCAGTGGCTGGGACAGGGCAAAATAGAGAGGTACTGTTAATGGATAAGAATTTTGTTTGGGGAATGACGAAAATGTTCTGAAATTAGATAGTGATACGGTTGCAGAACTTTATGAATATTTACTGAATATTTACAAGCACTGAATTGAAAAGGGCCAGTTTTATGTTATATGAATTATATCTCAAACTATTAGAAGAACAAAAGTTAGACTTCACTAAAGCCAGGCTATGTCCCACAGAGGTCATACTAGGTCCTGTGAGAATAATTCATCTTATCTTGTACTTATGTGGTTTGGGTGTTATAGTACTGTTCTCTGTGTCACGAAATTTGCATGTATATGAAAGAGAGAAAGAGAGAGCTTTTTTTTTATTATTAGTTTCAAGTATACCATACATTAGTTAGACATATATATAGTTTATAAAATGATCTCCTTAATTGCTCTGTCTCTCCTCTGGCTCTCCACCTAGCCATTACATTAGTGCTAACTGCATTCCCTATGCCGTGCTCCCCATCCCTGTGACCACCTATTAACTATAAATTTGTACCTCTTTAACTCTTCACCCCATTCTTCCAGCCCCCAAATACCCCATCCCCTCTGTCCAGAGAGCGAGCTTTTTCAGTATTTTCCTTTACATCCTCATTTCCAGGTGTGAAGGGGGCTGCTCTAGAAGATAATCTGAATGGCAGACTTGCTGCCCTCCTTAAAATGACTCCAACCCTCTATGGCCTTCAAAGCCTGAATTTATTCCCTTGAGGTCTTTCCCAGAAGGCTCCTCGGCCCTTTCCACAGACAGCCTCATGGCACAGTGGTTTCAGACCTGAAGCCTAGTACACTCAAAGAACTTTGGGAGGTATCATTATCTCCATTTGCAGATGAGAAAAGTTGAGTTCCAAGGGCCTGTGACCAGAGAAGCAAAGAAAACTGACACTGATTTTATCCTCATAAGTTTGCCAAGCCCCCTTAATCTGATTCTTCAAGTGCTTTTAACAATGAACCCCCATTGACTAAATTTGTGGTAGGCCCTTCTGTTCGGTAATAACTACAATTAAGCTAGAACATAATATTTGACAACAACAAAGCTGAGCTTCAATTAATTTTTTGAGCTAGCCCAAAGAGTAAGTAAAACAAAAGGCATAACTGAATGAATGCCAAAACGAAGACCTCATTCTGTCTGACGTTAGTTTCTCTCTCTAATGCCCCCATAATCTTGCTGGGCAGACACCAGTAGGCACCCACCACACAGCTGAAACCTCATCAAGTAAAAGTGATTTCTTTTCTGCACGGTGGTTGGTGTTCATCATCTCTCCTCCCTCGATAAGTGGGTTGTTTGCATGCTCAGGTTTCCTTCTTTGTGAAACTTCAATACAATAACAATTTACCGCAATCACTGGCAGAATTTCAATAGAGCTACTTTTGAGCCCCATAGAGCCACCACCAGCCTAGCAGAATGTTTATGTTTTATTTTATTTTCTTTGGTCTTGGTTTGTTTGGTTTTTTTTCTTAATTTCAGACTGCAGAGTCCAGGGTTCAAGGATGCAGTATGACTGCGGGTGGCCCGCTGGTTTAACAAATTTAGGAATACTGCCTGGTCATAGCCAGTACAATCCTGAGGCTTAGTGGTACCTGGTATGAAGAAGAACACAGAACAACTTCAAAGTTCCAGAAAAACTGAAAACATGGTAGCTCATCCTAGATCCATCTCACCTGGACCACAGGCACATGGAAGCTTGAGAGAAGACACATTTAACCCCTTTGACCTCAGTAATATGTGCACATGCACACCCTTCCTTTGCTAACCTTAAAAATAAAGTGTTCTTAAAATAAGCAAAACACACTTGAGTAGTTCTTAAACTCTGCTGTACGTGAGACTCACGCCAGGCCTCATCCTAGATCAATTAAGTCAGAATCTCTGGAGGGCAAAACTGAGACATCACTAGTTTTTAAAACTCCCCAGGTGATTCCAATGTGCAGTCAAGACTATGAACCAGTGCTTAGAGCAAATTTATATCTTGTTCAAGGCTTACATTTTAAATATCTAAGGCAAAAAATTGAGACTAGAAAAAAATTACTCGAAAAATCCTTTAAATTGCCCGTGAACTGGAGTATAAGTGACTTTGTATCTCTAGCCCTGAATGGTTAATATAAGTGTAGGTACTTAATGCACCCAGAAATGTACCACATATAGTAAATGGTATATATGCAAAATATAATTTTGCTACATTAATTCATAACCAAAAGCACATATTGCATTGAATTTAGGTTATTAAAATGCACAAAAGATGAATGCCACTGTCCAAAAGTGGAGTCAAAGTAATGTTCATATAAATGATTCATCTTTAAATTTTGGATGACCCAATATCGATTTTAAGATCTGAGAGTTTTTATAGAATATCTGTGGTGATATTTTTCTAACTTTCCAGACATTCACAGAAGAAAGTGGCCTCTCATGTGATACACAGATCATGGCTGAACCTAGAAGCCAAGTGTCCAAACTCCCAGCATGTTACTGGGCAGGAGTGAGTCTGGCAGACAGTCAAGGCCTTCCAAAACCCAGCCACACCAGATTCCTCTAGGCTTATTTTTCTTGCTTCTTAGCAAAGTTTCTTGATACAGTCCTAAGTCTTTCTTTGACAATAAATGTTCATTCCATCCCCACGTTTTTGTTCAAGCTTTTCCTCCTAATCTGAATGTCCTTTAAATCCTCTCCACTGGTCAGTGATTCCAAACCCACCTATGTCTATGCTCCAGCTACAGTGCTCTAGCGTTAAAACCTTTAAACAGCTTTAAATGGTCTGTGTCTTCAGTATCCAGCTGACCTCTCATCTTCATTCTTTTGGACTTTTTTATTGACCTTGATCAATTCCATTTGGTCAGTCCACCCTTGGAATAATCTTTGACTCTTTCCTTCTAATCTTTCCACAAGTCTGTGGGCTCCATCTTGAAGTCACCCTGAATGTAACCACTATTTGCCATCTCCACAAGTCCAGGGCACCATTTGATGTTACCTGGGTTATTGTAATAATCACTCAATAATTTTCCCTGCTTCCACTCTTGCCTTTACAGGCCGGCTTCTACATATTGGCCAGAGGGATCTTTTAGACTGTAATTTCGGTCATGCCACTCCCTTTCTCAAAGCTCTCCAAAGGCTCCCATCATCCTTAGGATGAAATCCCAGACTCATCAACTTCTGCCAAGACACACTAGCAATTCAAACTTTCTCCATAGGGTTTTACCATTCACATTAATAATAATAGCTAGCATATAATGAGTCTTCACTCTATACGAGGCACTGTTCTAAGCCTTTTACACGTTTTACATGTTAGGAAACTGAGGCACAAAGAAGTTAGGAGACATTCATAAAATATGCAGCTAGTAAGTAGTGAGCTGGGATTTGAACCTAGTCCCCATTTTCGACCACTGCCCCACCCTGCCTATAAACAGAGGGTACACTTAAAATGTGCTACAATCCACACTGTCAGACCCTCATTTGAATTTCAAATGTTTCAGTAGGGAGCCCGGCACTCTATTTGTTTTCTTATGTTTGCAAATATATCAGTGTGTGACTTTAACTGTTGGAGGAAAGGTTTTAAAGAAGGAAAAAAGGAAAAAGAAAGCTGGAGCCTGAATTAATTAGGGAAGCCCATGTTGCTCAGACAGCAATGTCCCAGAGCCAAGCTGGAAGCCAAGAAATTTGTTTTAAAAATATGATCTCTCCCAAGCTGAAGATTACGTCAAATATATGGTGATATACCACCCAAAAGGCAAAACCGCAGTTTGCTTTTTTAAAGGCTGTTTTAGGTTGGCTTGGCTGCTGCTCAGAGCTGCACCACAAGCAGTGAGCTGCAGTTTCTGAGCAAGGGTTGAAAAGTTGTCAGGAGTAGAGAAACTGTGGTCCTTCCAGCACAGAGGCTCTGCCTTTAGAAGGATCATTCTCAGCCCGCAAACAGCAGGCAGGCCAGTGGGCTACTGGCTTTCTACTGCCACACCTGAGTGAGGGTCCACCACACTCTCTACCTTGTGAGGAGAAAGAAATCCCATTTGTTGAGTAAAAGAAAGAGCTTGGGCTTAAACCGGAATTCCCTGAGAAAGAGTATAATGTCACCCAGTGCTATAAAAAAAAAGTGACGGAGAAGGGTCCTCGGATATACTAGTGGCAGTGAAATTCAGGCACAAGGAGAAAAAGCCAAGTTAAGTGATTGGTTGTTTGAAACTTTCAAGCATTCAAGTGATTCGGCCCGTCTAGTACCCACCTTGTCCCAAGGGCTCAAGCTCTTTGGTTGATTCTGCTATTTAAGTGACACTCAGGTGGCCCAAATGAGTAGTTGGGTGAAAGCGTTTCGAAGGCTTAGCTTGTACCCTCCTCAATTATACTGTAAACAGTCGTTATCTGACACAATTAAGAACATGGTAAGAAAAGGTCATTACACACCAGGAAGTACAGCGTCCCATTTTGGGTGAAGGAGAGTGAGAGAGCGTTGGGCTTCATTGATTGTATCTCCATGGCAGGCCAGCTGCCCCCCAGGAAGGCCTGGTATTCCTGTCCTCTCCGTGAACCTGCCTGAAAGGGATACAGGAGTTATTGGGTAATCAGGACTTGTCAGCACCTCGGTTATGCAGGATGGTTCAATCCGATAATGTGAATGGAACCTGTAATAGTGCTGATGAAAAGCACTCCAGTTTCAAAAGGGCCTTGAATGATTTTTTGTTCATTTTCTGTTTACATGTAATGTGTTATTGATGTCATTACCTTATAATACAGAGGCTTGTTTCATAGAAAAACCAGGAATTATTCATTCTTTAAAAAAAAAAAAAAAGACTAAGAAGAAAAAGAAAGAAGGAAAGAAAGAAACCCTGTTACGTGAGGAAAATTGCATTCGAATGCTGCAACTGAAACATATTGATTTTCTGGCACCAGACTTTTTAGATTAAAAATGCCAATACTAAATCCTTTCATGACCTATAGTTCATATGAAGTTCGCATGTCATTTACTATTATTCTGAGAGGGGAAAAAACTGAATCTTTAATGAAAACATAGTTGGAAAGAATGTCTGCCATTTCTACAATTTGCATACCATTATAATAATGCCTGATTATGAGCTAAACATGCTGATAGTAGGGTGGGTTGAATATTTTTCTTAGTTCAAATCAAAAGCCATTTATCAGTTTTAATTGTCTGCTTGTTGTGGCTTCATCCTTGGTAAAAGCCATAGATGTACATGCTTCATTGTCCAGGCCTGTTAAGGTTGACATGTCATGCTACCCATGCTAAGACACATTCCTTCACAGTCTACTAGAGTTAGAGACCTACATCCGGTCTTACTGTCATCTGGAAAACATTGATGGCACCTATTGGTTGTTCTTCCAAGTTAAGTGAGAACTATAATACAACCACATAAATTTCTGGAATAGTCCTGATTTTTTTGCATGGCTACTACCGAGTTCGAAAGTCCCTCGGCCAACACGTGAATGCCTCGATGGCCTCTCTGGTTGCAGTTTTTATTTTCTTATGATGTGCCATGAGCCAGGTTTGAAAGTCAAGCGAAACTCTCTCTCCTAAACATCCATTTCCTTTTACTATGTTCCTCTGTGTTTTCAAGCCATTTTCACAAAAATGTGTGCTTTCTTCAGAGTTCCCTCTATATCTGCTAAGCCAGATGCTGTTTGGTTTCCTTGTCTTTGGACAGAGATGAGTAGATACTCTAACATTTTGTCTTCCGTGTCTTTACTACTAGAAGGAGGATGAAGCCCTCGGAGAGTGTTGATTTCTTGGATAAGCAGTTTTTCTAACTAGAGTCCTCTTCAGCATCCATACCAGGGGTTAGCAAACTATATGATTCATGAACCAAATCCAACCTGACAACTACTTTTGTAAATAAAGTTTTAGTAGAACACAACCTTGTCCATTTGTTTACATATTGTCTATGGCTGCTTTTGCACTACAACGGCAGAGATGAGTAGTTGTGATAGAGATCAAATGGCCAGCAAAGGCTAAAATATTTACAATCTGGCCCTTCACAGAAAAGATTTGCCAAACCCCGCCCTTGAGTATCATGTTCCTCTGAAATCTTCTATACTATGGTGGCCAGGAGTAAGTGCAGGTACTTTTCAGAGCTACGCCGTGAGAAGTGTAAGTTAAATCATGAATTTAAGATCATGTATTTTTGAATGAGGTAGAATCCTAGGAATCACCTAGTCCTATTTCCCAACTGACTGATGTTTGATTACCATCAATAACATTTCCAGAATTGAGAAAACAATCAAAACCCAAACACACCCTTCTGTGTTTTCATAGTTCTGTTAGGAATATTTCATTGAATCAAGTAAAAATCTATTTCCTTGTAGGTTCTTTCCATTGGTTATAGTCTTCTGCTTTTCAAACATACAGACAAGTATGAACCCTCTTCAACACAATAATTATTCAAGCATTGAAAATTATTGTTAGAACTATTGTTATTTTCTCCCTGAGTCTTCTTCTTCAAATTGGCTATGCCACTTTACTTTGTCCTTTTTATGGCATTGAGTTTTTTACCAGTCCAGCCAAATTCTATCACCAGGTAGTAATGCAATATTCCACATGTGGTTCTGCCAATATAGAATTAGGCAGAATCATCATCTTCATCATTCTAGAAGTTATATTTCTGTTACTGTAAACTAAAATTTAGTTTGCCTTCAGAGAGACCATATCTCCCTATTAATTCAGACGATGAATGAAATCGACTGTCCTGATCAGCTCAGGCTACTATAACAAAGTACCAGACACTTTTTTCTAATAGTCCTAGAGGCTGGGAATTCCAAGATCAAGGGGCTGTCAGATTCACTTCCTGGCAAGAGCCCACTTCCTGGTTTGTAGACAGCTGCCTTCTCACTGAGTTCTTGCATGACCTTTTCTTGGTGTGTACGCATAAAGAGAGAGGGAGAGAGGTCTCTCTGTCTTCTTTTTATATGGACACTAATATCATGAGGGCCACCCCCATGACCTCATCTAAACCTAATTACCTCCCAAAAGCCCATCTCACACTGGGAGTTAGGGCTTCACCATAAGAATTTTGGGGGACACAATCATTTCGTCCATAACATTAACTAATATATAGAAAATTATCTTGCTGTTTTTCTTACCTTTATCCTTTTCTACTCCTGCCCCCCAGCCCCAGTAATACCTGTCTGCACTATGTCTTTTTTTTTTTTTAAAGTGGAGCCTAAATTCTTAACATCTGAGAATTGCTTCTTAACTGGGAAAAACTAAAACAAATGTCTTGAATTTCTTCTCCCTTCATCCATTCATGTGAAAGGTATCTTCTTTTAGACTGTTTACTCTTCTCCAATCTCCTTTACCTACTTCAAATGGAAGGAAAGAAATTAAAAGCAAGTAAAAATGGGAGTCACAAATGCTGTTCTACACATATTTCTTTTGGCAGCATGGTGAGATTGCCTTTACTGGCTCCCTATGGTTAGATGGGCCATAGGATAAAATCTGGCAATGAATTATAAATACGGAAGTAATGGGTTTCACTTCCAGGCCAAATCTTCAGACAGATCTCTCTCGCTCGCGCTCTCTCTCTCTCTCTCTCTCTCTCTCTCTCTCTCTCTCTGTCTCCCTCTCTCTCTTTCTTTTTCTGATATGGTAACTAGCAGCATAGTGGCTGTTTTATCAGTCTGTGTTTCCGAATAAGGTGTCATGAAGCAGAGTTTCCTACTAAGTTGGGGTGAACATGGAACCTGAGGGAGAAATAATCCTTTGATTTTATAAGTAGCTGAGATTTGAGAGTTGTTTTGGCAGCATAGCCTAGCCTATCTGACTGATAATCACATTTTCCAAGTACTCATTCATTCAACATTAGGCAACTCTTTGTTTAGTACTTACTATGTGAAAAAGCATTTGGGCTATTACAATAAACAAAACAAAAATCTCTACCCTTGAGAAAATAGATGGTTTGGTCATTTAATATAAAGACCACATTAGACCTGGACTCCTCCAAATACAATGTAGTAGACAGAATGCAACACATTCGGCCTGAGTGTCTTCAGATGTGTGATTATGAGGGAAAACATTAAAGAGGATCCTGGCTAGGAGTAGAAGTACCAGGGTTTAAGTACTGGTTTTGCCACTTATCTATTTTATGACTTTGGGCTGACCGCTTTACCTATATGGGCCACTATTTTCTTTACTCCATTCCAGTCATGCTTAAATTCGCTCTATACTATTCTTGCCAATAGGTATCCAGCTTCTACTTGAATGTTTTCAGAAATAGGATGCTCACTGTTTGTGTTGCATGCAGTGTTAAATACATGAGCACCTGTGTCTGCATGAATGTTTTTCCTCTGACCTTCTCAAACCCTGGAAGCTCAGAAATATAACCAATTACACTTTGTGGTGAAACTCCCGAGGCCAGAGTTTGCAGGACTCTCTGGACATTAGAGTAGAAGTACACACAATGGCTCTGAACTTAAAGTTCAAATAGACCAGTAAGGCTGGCAGTTAGATACCAGGGCACAACATGTGGTGCTACATTGTAGGTCAGATTTGGTTCCTGGTGAGAAAGGGAGGCATACTGGGAATGAGGGTGATCAACGAAGCCTTCATGGAGGATGTTGGCCTTGTGCCCAGATTGGAAAGGTTGTAGGTTATAGGTAGGTCGAGGGTAGTGGAGAGAGGCATATCAGAAAGGAGAACAACCTAAGGGAAGGCAAAGAGAAGGTGAATGTGGTATACTGTGGAAACAGAATATAGTCCCACCTGGCAAGAATAGAGAATAGGAGTAAGGACCAGATTCTGACCAGCCCTGTGTGGATGGTTATTAGAAGTGTCCACTTGTATGAATTCTGAAAGATATAAGACCAGCTACCCATACTATCTAGGTCTACAGTAAAAGGTACCTTCATTTCCTTTTCCATCAAAAAAGCCTCCTGTAGCTTAAAAAAAAAAAAAAAGCTTTGCGATCTTTTATCACAGATTGTCTCTTTGTTTATAGTTTTTATTTAATTAACAATAGGTACAGTATCAAATTATAGATATACCTCCCTGGATATTCCTGCCACATCGATATAAATGAGTCATTTGAGGGCTTTCATTGGGAAGCCGGGGCTGAGACTTAAGCCTATCTTTGTGCTGCAACAAGACATTTGGAAAAGGGATCTATGGAAAGAAATACCATTGCCAAATGAATTCTTCATATAAGTTATGGGTTTATTTTGCCTTTCAATGAGAACAGCTTTCCCCAGGGCAAGCCATGGTACATAGACAGTTTAGGCTCATGACACAAACTCTCAAAAAACGTGAGGAATGACAGTGGGGGATATGGATACACACACTCCAGCTGCCCTTGCCCTGCCTCTCGGCTGACCTCCTCAATAATTCCGTCTCCTTATTCAGGCCAGTTACTTTCCAGTCTCCAAAGAAAAATTCAAATGAAAACAAAAATTACTGTTGTACTTGATTTAGAAAGAAAGAAAGAAAGAGAGAGAGAGAGAGAGAGAGAGAGAGAGAGAGCGCGCGCGCGCGAGAGAGAGAGAGAGAAAGAAAGAAAGAAAGAGAAAGAAAGAAAGAAAGAAAGAAAAGAAAGAAAGAAAGAAAGAGAAAAAAAGAAAAGGAAAAGAAAAGAAAAAAAGAAAAAGAAAAAGAAAAACAAACTAAGAAGTTATGTGAAAAAATAAATGCTGTGTTGAAAATGTAAGTTGGGGAGATGAGTTGTTTCCCGCAGTGCAAGGGGAAGTGGTTAATGAACTTATTGAATCCGAGGCAATCATTTTTGAAATGCCAAAGAGGATGGGGATAGAATCAGAGGTGGAAGAAAAAATTAATGTGTTATTTTCTATAAATAGAAAGGGGGAATTTGGACTAATTAGCTTTTGGAAAATTAAGGTTATCATTAAAAATAATATACTAACTTTTCTGTAGATCTTGATAGTTTTCAAAACACGTTTAGAGCCATTATTTTATTTGATTCCGACCGTGACCCTGGAAGGTAGGCAGATTGGACTTTTCTTTAATCTTTATTTTACATATGAAAAAGTAGTATGATGAGAAGTAATAGGACTCAATCAATATTATGCAGCTAAAAAGCAGTAAATTCAAAACTAAAAACTCATTGCTTCTAACTCTGGTCTGGTCAAGTACAGAGGAAAAGCAAAGTCTGGGAGTTAAGAGAGGATTTATAAAATGCTGTCCACTTAACAGAAGAGGTGTGGCAATGTAATTTTATAGGCAAAGGCTTACTCTGAAGCAGAAATTGCAAATAGAAACCTGAAGTCAAAATCTAGTAGCAGAGGAACTTGCACAATTATGGCCCAAACAATATTTATGAAGTTGTTTGTTTGTTTGTTTTTTATTTTTAGCAACATTTAAAAATCAAGACATTTCACAGTAAAATCTAGATCTTGGGCCTCTTTTTTAAAATCAGCATATCTGGTCTCATTGGCCAGTGTTACCACATGGCCACAACCAACAGTAGGTTAGGGACAGCTGTCTCTTTAGACAGACATGAGCTCTCTAGTTTGTCACAGTCCCTACCACTCTGTTATTCCCCAGTCCTGGAGAACAAAGATTAATTGAGATCTCTAATGACACCTGTGCCATTTTTTCCCTTCTCATCTACATCACTCATTGGATTCTGCTGATATTTGAATTTGTGTCCCCAGGTCTGGAGACAGACTCCCAGCTCTAGCAATTTCCAGCTGTGTGAATGTGGGCAGATTGCTTTTGCTCTAAGCTTTCATTTTTATTTCCATTCCATAAAATAGGAATAATAATGATGACACTATAATGGATATTTGGGATCTTTTTTTTTTTCTTTCAACATTATTTCTTTGTTTGGAAGTTTCTTATAGAGATAAGAAAATCCACAAGTTTTCCAAACCTTCCTAGCATCTAGGGGACAAGCAAGTGACCTGGCTTCTCTTGTCAAATGGAGATGAACCAGATTTAGATTCGACAGCTGGTGACCCATGTGCTTGGTTTATCTTGCAAGAACTACGTGGCATCTCTGGGGACAGCCATGGCAGATGTGTCAGTGGTACCATTCAAAACCTATCATCAGTATGTTGGCAGTGCGAGCTGGAATGTGTGTGCCCAATATGGGAAGCATCTGGCTTCCTCCCATCCCTGGTGTGATGTTAGCCATTATCTCTGGTTGCAAAACTCCCAAGTCTGGTTTTCTAGCCCTCCCAAAGAAACTGTGAGCTCCTTAAGATCTTGTAGTGCTTGTCTTTTACTTATTGGCTCTTGGATTCAGTCCCCATGCTTCCCTTAGCTACTCTATGTCACACAAGGCAATTGCTATAAAATACATTGACCAAGCTCCTGTGTCAGCAGATTCATTGGGCCTGAAGTTTATGCAATTTAGGGACCCTATTATATAAAAATAATTTAAAATTATAAACAAAAAATTATATACAAAACAATATGTATTTTTAATGAGAAAAAAACATAAAAATAAAAATATTAAAAATTTACTTAAAGAAATACAGAATAAAAAATAAAAAACTGAAAAATTAAGATCATATTTTTATTAGTTAACTGTTGAGATAGCTCTCTCATATTTTTTTCCTAGAATTTTTGACTTTATGCTATTTGACTGTTTCTTCCTATGACAATGATTTTCTATAGGGAAAAAAGACTGAAATGTAATTCAGTCTTTCCTCAGTATGCTGATTAGAATTCACTTTTTTTTATTGCTGACAATTTAGAAACGTTTTCCTTCTAAACTCATTATTAATGTGGTTATATAAATTTTTAGGATCATTGTCAGTCGTGGGTAAGCTGCTATCAAGCCGCTTTCATAAAAGAGCTATAAGATTTTCAGGCAGTTTAAGTTTCTCATGTTGTGACCAATTGGTTTGTCATAAGACATCTGAGGTAAAAGCCAAGTGAAGTGGCACAGTGGACAGTCGTGTTTTACTGCAGGCCATTCTGACACCATGAAAAATTCTTTTCACTAAAGTGAATGTCTGATGAGACATTTAAATTTATGGAAGATAAGGGAAAATTCTTAGGCACGTGGAACAGTCTGACTGATGTCTGCAGGATGTCTCCCGTCTCCAGCCTCTGCGTACAACGTAAGTCTAGCAACCCTCAATCTTATGCCAACCACACTAGACTTAACTCTACACGAGAATAACTATGAACCAAATACATATATTCCACCTCGACACGAACAAAATTAGCTACCCCTGTACAGCCACCTAACTTGAGAGGGAAGTGTGACAGTGTGGATGTCAGAGTACAAAGAGACAGTAGTCATAGTTAAAATGACATATGTTTCAGATCATTTACACAAGTTGCTAGGGCACCCCTCCTTCAGGGCCTTGCGTAAAGGGTCTACAGAGTAAAAGGCTCTCAAGCCTAGGCCTCAATAACTTCCCTCTTAATCCATTTCTTCCAGCCTGATTTGGCCAAAAGGAGGCTCTGGCAAGGGGTGGAGGGCTCCCGGCCTTCGTTAATACCATCTCTTCCTTTTATCCTCCCAGCTCTAAGGCAGATAGTGGCTTCTTGCCCACGTTAATCTCTGTCGCCATCCCATTCAGTTTTCAGGTCTTACAAAACATGTGACTAGTCGCTGTATAAAATTTATTCTATTGGATCAATTAGAATGAGATTATTTTCCTAACTGGGCCCCAATCCATACTCAATTTCTGCTTAAAAGAATATGCTCAGAAATTTCTGCATATTTCTGAATTTGGCCTGAAGATTCTGCATAGATAGATGGCTGCCTTTAGTAAACATTTAATATGTGGCACCTATAGCCCACAGGTTAATCTGAGGGCCATTATATTATATGTCCTTTTTATATATTTATATAATTTCTATTCTATCGATCTGTCTATTTATTGAGAAACAGGTAGTACAATTTTTCTCCATAATTGAAAGACACATAAAAGGCGACGTACCATCTGAGAAGAAAGCCTTAGTCGTGGGTGACCAGAACCTCCTAGAAGCACCAGATACAACACACGTAATGGGGCCAAATTATAAAAAATGGTACAAAGTGGTATTTATAAATATTTTAAATCAAGGAATCCAGTGGGATTAGTACTAGAAACAGAAAATGAAATTTTATTTCATTTGGAAAAGCATGCCTGGGGGAAATAATATATAATTCAGATATATCAGTAGAAGAGGAAACTCAGGATGGTGCTGATGCTGAAAGAGGTTTTAAATAATGGTGACAACAAATTTGGTATTAGCATCATAATCAGGTAATAATAATTTTTAAGAGCATAAACTAGACTGCAAATTGATGTGAGAACAGCAAATTTGATATTAGTAGTGAATGGTAAAAAGAAACAAAAGAAAAGTACAAATTGCGTGGCGGAGGACAAACAGATATGACAATCATGAGATTTCGGACTTCTCTATTTTGTCATTTTTTTTTATTCGAGACATTTTCATAAAAGGAACAGCAAAAATTATTCAGTCCTAGAATCTGAGAAGGGATCCTAGAAACTACCTGGTTAACCCCTTATTGTACAGATGAAGAAATGAGGACCAGAGAGGATAAATTCACATAAAGTCAGTTAGTCAGACATGGTTCTCTCTTCCCCTCAGAACTTTACTTATGTATCAGTTTACAATTCTATAAATGTTGACTAAGGGAAAATTCATAACTAGCCATAAGTATTTGAGGATTGTACATAGTGTATAAAAACACGTGTGCGCATATTTAAAAAACAATATATTCATTGAAAGTAGAGCAGGTCTTCAATGCCACAACATGGATGAGATGCTGTAGGAAATTAAGTCTTATTTACATCAATTAGCCTATGGTAAAATTGGTTTCTTATAGGTCATTTTGCTTAGAGTCACAGAACCTATCCACCATGTTAAGTGAGGACTGACTATGTCTTGTAACAAAGATAGCTGCTCTGTCTTGTTCGTCATTTTATCTTTATTACCTACCTGTGTCTGGCACAGAGAAGGCATTACATAGTTGTTGGATATTCATTAGCTGGATTACTGGTTGATGAGTGGATGATTATATGGTTCAATGGAAGGGAGGTGAGAGGATGGGTGGAAGAATAGGTGAATGACCTTCAAGGGGGAAATTTAATCTGGTCTCTAATTTCCTGAGCAAGAACTGACCTTAGCCATTCTGGGCCATGCTATATCAGATTAAACACAGCAGTGAACACACTTTTTAATAATACTAAACAGCAAGGACTTCATTTCAGGTAATATAATAAAGCCAGTCTAATTTTCATGATTAGTAGACTTGAGATTGCCAAGAGGGGTGCCCAAGAGTGTCAATAGCATGGATAGTACTCATTTGTCTAAAATTACAAACGAGACCTCACTATGACTAAGTGGAGGAATACCAAATTAGTGAAGAATCTGGTGTATAGAACACAATTTTATTGCTTATTGCACAATTTACAGGAAAATGGAGCAGGCTAATATAATATTATCTAAAAGAGATCATTGGGGAAATGAATAAGAATGTGTAATTCTCTCAGTTATAAGTAAAAGGAAGCCTCCTACAAACTTAAAGATGCTTTTAGAAAGTTCTCTGGTATAAAAACACTCTCTTGGCACTTTATTTATACTATTAATTAGATGTGCAAACCTTTTTCTTCATACTACCTAGCTTCTGAATTTTCACAAATTTGGGGCTAGTGGAATTAGTCTGAGCTGATGAAGTTTCCAGGAGTAGACACCCTGTTGAATGGTTAACTACAGGTCTTGAATGTATATTTAAAAGTTTCATTTGAGCAAGCCTCACCCAGTGTCTGTCTCACTGAATAATTATGTAATCATCAATTTTATACATTTTTAAACTAACGAACAGAGAATTAGAGGGAAGTCTGCTGTTTCTTTCCTTCTCTGTGTGTAGCTAAGTTGAATTGCCGTCAGCTCTGAATTCCATTCAGAGTTCACAGCTATCATGATAGCTAGTGCAATTTTAGGTTAAGCATATTTTATCCATAAATTTCTATATTTGGTTCTCGAGTTATTATTGCAGTTCCTTGGGGTACATTTAAATCCACCTTATTGTAATAGATTATGGAATATAGTGGCTAATGTGTCTAATGTAAAATAAATGACTATAAT
The DNA here is from genome assembly GCF_000325575.1 of Pteropus alecto. Lineage (NCBI taxonomy): Eukaryota > Metazoa > Chordata > Mammalia > Chiroptera > Pteropodidae > Pteropus > Pteropus alecto. Next base: position 1,455,246 of record NW_006431210.1, read on the forward strand.
GATTTATGATGCGACACTTCAATTTTATTGAACATAAGGATCATTGTACTAAAATGGATGGTATATTGCTGGTTTAGCATAAAATACTGAATAACATATTCAAGAAAATGAATGGCTCGGCCAGTTCATAATATTCTGCCCCTTCAGCTGAGAGGTCTTTAATAAGCAAGATTGTCATTACACTTGAAAATGTATGTATAAGTGATCCATTATCTAGACCAATGACAGGGATCTGCTCAAGTCCCTATTAAAGAAGAGACCCTTTTGGAAAAAAAAAAATGTAGAGTTCTTGATCTTCCTGAAAGGATGATTTGCACCCAACCATCTGGCAACTATAACAGTTCTTAGCAGAATTATAACTGGCCCCCATCTTTTAAAATTGTCATCTTGGGACTCTCTCACAACCTCTGAGACAGAGAGAATTTCAGGAAGGGTTTGATCTTTTCCAGCATTATCCTTAGGTGATACCTTTAATGTCCTTTTCTCTCTCTGTCCATTTACCAACCTTTTTTTACCACTTGCAATGCCCAGTGTTTGCAGTAACTCATGCTGTCTTTACCCTAAACTCCATGTTTGTGTTTGATTACTCAATAATAAGGTAGATTTAAGAAAACCTGATTTTGCTATTAGCTCTTTTCAACTACAGTATTAAAGATAGTTTTTAATGATATATTGGGCAATATATTTGTGTTCCCAGTCCTGGAAAATGAAAGGAAATTCTTCTATGACAGATGACAAGTTTAAATAAATGGTATATTTTTATCTTCCAGAAAGTAGGGGGATATAAGGAATGATGAAATTGACAAATATTTCAGATGCTCTCATCCATGTAATTCTATGTTCCTGCCATCACAACCCCATGATCCTCCTGGGATATAGTTTAAAGACATAAGCAATTCCCACCTAATAACTAAATCCTCGTGGAATTATCTCAATAACATCCATCTCATTCATTGGAAGAAATGCTAGTTTTTTTCCTGTGGAGTGGCCATGCTGTCCACAGGGTTGAGGGGACCTGAGTATTTGAACCCTACTGCTGCATTATGGGTAGGACTCTCATAAATTCATCACCTATACTCCCCCTCAACACGTACTGAGTTTAGGCCTGTTTTTCCATCACTCAGCTCAGACACACTCCTCTGACCAACCAAAACTGAAGAGTGTTCCAGTATCACAAAAGCTGACGATTGGAGGATATTTCCTTACAGGGTTAATAATGGGATGCAATGCATACATGGCAGTTTTGAGTTCCTTCTCAACAGCAGATGTCACCACTGCCTGAAAAGGCTTGGGTCATGGCGAGACAGTAATCTGAGGACGAAGTGAACACCATGTTTGTGGAGTTAAGGAGTTTTACATTCCAGAACAGAAAAATAATGTTTCCAGTGGATTTTGCACTGTGTGGTTTTCAGACATTTATTTATTCAGGATACACTCTTGGGCCATTTTTTATTATTATTATTGTTTTGAAAAAGTGACACAGCCTGGAACTATTCATTGCAGAAAGTAAGTAGAGATATATTGATATCCTAACTTAATTTTGGAGGTCAAAGTCTTGTAGTACATCAGTCCATTTCTAGAACAGTGTGGATATTTTCTCTGTGATCAGCAACTAAAATAAAAGAGATAAGGGCCATTTTTTTGCTAATGGGTATGTTGCTTTTGGCTCTCTTGATACATCATTCTAGAAAAGACCGAGGCAAGGAGTGCTGAGATACTTCTGACCCCAAAGATCTTCCAACCTCTGAAACCTGCTCACCCCAAGTTCCTAAACTTTAGGATTCCTTCTCACAAAAAAATTCTATGCAGTCATCAAAGATTGTCTCAGTGTTTTCATAAAGAATATTAGGGCATTTTCTTTTCTCCTCACACCTTCACTGTTTATCCTCAAAATATTGTAGTAAATTAAAGTGGTTCATAAAATCTTATACCAATGCCCCGTAAGGCCTTTTTTCTCTGCATTATTCTTACACCAACTTTCGTTTGAATTTCTGTCTGAGCATCTTTGGGAATTGATCCATAGTCTTATGACTACAGAAAAGAAGCTCACCAGGGCTAAAACACACAATCTAAAGATTGGCCATGAAAAGGCCTTCTTGCTCGGACTTCCTTACCAATTGACCACCCCCCTACCCAGTGTTTTCAAATTATATTCCCTTCTGCCATTTCCTTGTACTATGCGCCCCCCACCCCCATATCTTTGGGTTTTAAATTGTTTGTCATGGCAAATATCTATTTTATTCCTTCTAAATTCTTATGTCTTACTTCTAGCACCAAAGAAAATTTAGAATCCAGGCTTCCATTTATGTAGGTCCATGGGTAGAATTACTGATGTTAACATGTCTCTCAAAAGGTGCTAAAGGGCCTTTTCCTGAAATGTAAAATTTACATACATATTTGTACCAGAGAGATTATTTTGCTTCTTTCCTAGTGACTCCATCCATTTCTTTTTTCAATCTTGAAGCATATAGTAAAATCCCAGGTAAACCCTCAGTGTTCATCACCGAATCCCTTCAGAACACTTTGATTTACAGAACAGAGACTTGTACCTGGGAAATTTTGAGATATCCACCCCACATTGATATTTAAAAGTACATTTTTTCCTCTATATTCTCTTTCGATTGTGGGCTGTGTAAGCCCATCAAAGGAACTTCGGGTTTCTCTTTGGGAGTACTGTTTTTTCTAAGTGTTATATCTTCTATGTGGAAGTCTGCTTCAATTTAACAGGCAGACCTTCTAGTATTGGGCCCAATAAGCCAAGGACGAGCTTGGAAAGCATCAAGGCTGTCGAATGCAATTATCCCTGAGCTAAACCGGACAGATAACCCATTCGAAGTTATGTGTGACTAAAATGCCTTTGAAACATACGAGGGAAAGCCATGGGTGTTTACTTGGATAGAGTAGTAATGTATCTGCTTCCTCCAAACCAGAGGTTACTGAATATTTGTATAGTAAACTATCTCTTTCTTCTTGTTTGAAAAAGTTAAAATATCTGGAGATAAACTTAACAGAGACCAAAGGAAGAAAAAAAATTAATTGTACCATTGTGGTTCTTGAATAAATGCAAAGAGACCTTTCTCTTGGGTAGGAAATCTCAGTGTTATAAAGTTGTAACTTCTCCCCAGACTGAGCCATGAGTTCAACATGATGCCTTCCAAACTAAAAAAAGATGTTTGGAGAATTCGTGGATGCAGGCCGTTGGAGGGTAGATGCTAAATTGATGTAATCGTTAAGTACATCCAGAAAAATCAAAAGTTAATAATAGTTAAAAGGGAAAAGCTTGTGAAAAGAGACAGAAAGGACCCCCCTTTCTACATAATAAAGTACATGATAAATACATGAATTACTGGTATAGGAATAGCAAAAAGAATGGGGCAGCATTTAGCCTAGAGGTAGTCCCAAATACATATGGAAAGTCGGTATATGAGATGGCAAAATGGGTGGTGAAAAGAGGTGCTATTTGATAAATGTTGGGGGGAAAGTAACGCCAGCTTTCAACTTCATTTCTTCTAACAAAATAAACTTTAGATAAATCATAGAGGGATAAATAATTGTTATGGGAGGAAAAAAGTTGATACCACGAAGTTCTAAAAGAAATTATGGGTGTATTTTATGCTAAAGAAGGGAGGACCTTTCTAGGAGTGATATGAAATGAGGTGCTATAAAATGAAATACTGATATATTTGACAGCAAAACAAAATTAATCTCTCATCAAAAGTAAGAAGACAAACAACAAACTAGTGTAAGATATTTACAATATATATTTCAAAGGTCTGATTTTCTTACTGAGCAAAGGCATTCATTTATATGTAAATATGTTATATATATATATATATACACACACACACATATAGAGACACACACATGTAAGTGCACATATACCATTTTGATTTCTCCAAATAGATTCTTAATATTTATGTGCTCTGGCAGGATATACATCAATGTTTTTTTTTACCATGCTTTTGAGACAATCTTTTATTTAGTTTTGTAATCTCAATTTTCTAATAGCATAAATGTGTATTATTTTTATAAACAAAAACTGAAACCTGTGTTGATACTGTGGTTAACCTTGAATGACACATAAATCAATGGTTCTTAGTCTTTTTGGAGACAAGACTCCTTTAAGAAACAGATGAAAGCTGTGGACTTCATCCCCTGACTAGTGCACATAAGTACAGATACCCAAAATGCTTTGTGAGTTATAACTCCCTGTTCTGAATGGTTTTTCTAAAGTGAGTCGGTCACAGTTATCCATTGCTGCATAACCACCCCCAAATGTAGTGGCTTAAAACATAAACTATTTTGCTAATCATGATTCTGTGGGTCAGATATCAGGACTCAGCAGGTGCAGCTTGTCTCTATTTCAGTTGAGGTTGTCTGCACGTTACTGGGGTCAGGGGATCCAAGGCCCCACTTGCATGTCGGGTCCTTGGTCCTATCTGTGGTCTGGGGTCCCTCAGTATTCTTCGATGTGGCTTCTCTCCTGCAGTGTACCTTGGACTTAGCTACTTAGAGGCTTAGGGAGAAAAGAGAAGCCACACGATCTCTGAGGGCCTATCACTGGCAGTCACACATGTCATTTTTATCACATTCTGTTGGTTAAAGCAAGTCAAAGGGCCAGCCTAGATTCAAGGTGAGGTGAAACAGATTCATAGTGGGAGGAATGGCATAGTCATACTGCAAAAAGACATATAGGATGGGGTGGGGATTTCTGTGGCCATTTTTAAAACAATCTATGGTGTGACTCTGAAAACGTGCCATTTTTAACCAACAGATGAATTTTTCCATCTGTGCCCTAGCATTCATCCTCAACAAAAATAATCTAGGAGTGACTCTAAACTTTAACAATAATCTACTCAATTAACTATTCAACTTATTCAACTATTCGAAATCTTCCCAAATAAGAAGTACAGCAGTATGCACGGAATAGGAAAATAGATGCCATAACTTTGACTGATATATTGTAGTTCATCCATTTGATATAAAATACTTTGCCCATAGCTTGGAAAGCTCTGGTTTGGAAACTCTTTAGCAAACCCATGCTGTCCTGGTTAATGGAGGGAATCACGCATTTTCACACTGGACCTCTTCTACCCATACCAAGAAGAAGAACTGAAAGGAAAAACACAAACCAGGGCCCGAAAATGGATTGACATGGTGATAAGATTTAAAAATTAAAGTGAATGTATGATCCCAAAGCCCAAGAAAACTTCCAATTAAATGTGATCAATTTAACCACAAGTTTCTCTTCCTTCTAAAACACCACTCGGATTCTAGTACCTCACTCTTAAATGACAAGAGACAATCAAGAGTTACCAAGCATTTAAGAAAAGCTTCTGATGTAAATAGACAGCAAAAGTAAACAAACAAAAGAGGAACCTAAAAGAAACAGATAATAAAGGAAATGCAAGAAAATAATGAAAATTACTAATTTGTAGTCCCAGGTAATTTTGAAGATATTGTATGTTAACAAAGAGCAAAAAACTGAAAGGAAGAAAAAAGAAAGAAGTATTGGAAATAAGAATAAAATTGCTAAAGTGAAACAAGATGTTAAATGCAAATTTTCTTGTGGTCTCAGTTTTAACTAAATCCAAGATCAACAGATTCCAGATCACCTGTTTAATCCACATAGGAGAATGTGAGACAGTTTTATCATCACCCACCTTAAGCATGTATGAGAGAAGGTGAGAAGATTTATGGATAGAAGCCAGTAGGGAGAATTTCTTTAGAATGAGTTACCAGTGTGTTCTTCATTGCTCATTTCCCCTGGGAAAAGAGAATCAACCTATAGGGAAACATTCAAAGATATAGTCATATGTCTCCCTAAAATTTGGGAGGGGGACAGAATGGTTGGCACCTAACTGTCCCAACATTAGAACAAGGATAAATGTCTGCAGTGAGAGTACACTGCATGCCACTGGTGGTTGGACAAAGCTTTGTGCTTCCCATGAGGCACATGCGGAAACTATGGAAAGGAGCAAAAATTGAGTCATACTGAAAGGAACCCCTAGACAGGCACGATATCCCCAATTGTCTATTGAGACAATTGTCTAATCAAGACTATATTTAATACCTGGAAGTGGCCCAAGTTTCTTTCAAAAGCAGGAAGAAAATATTCAAAATAATGTGGTTGACAGATTATAGTATTTAAAAAATAAATTAAATAATTTCCTGACTTCAGCCTTACAAGTTCAACTTTTTTTATTCAATTAACTAGTTACATTGTGGTTTCATCATCCTTTAAATCTTCTTAGCAGATCTGTAACTTCTGTTGTCAGCCCCTGGAGTCTCTCTCGAAACTTGAAGACAACCAGAAAAGCCACAGTTAACATCTTTTATAGGAATATTTAATAGGTAGTCTCCATGAGAATATCAAAAAATGGAGAATAAAAACACAAAGGGATTGTAAAATGGGAGGGAGAAAAAATATTTAAATCAACCAGAAGGTTTAACATTTGACTGCTCATAATTCCAGAAAGAGAAAAGAGAGAAAATAAATGAGAGAAATTTTTTTTAAAAAAAGAGTGTTTCCAAGATCTGAAGGACATGAAGTCCCAGACTGAAAGGCCACAACCAAGGCTGAGGTGCAGTGATTAAAAAATTAAAATATAAAAAGATACACAACAAGGAAATCTACGGAAACATTTCAAAATAATCGATATAAGAAGACTCAGAAAGTATTCATAAAAAAGGAGGAAAGTCATACTCAAAGTATTTGGAATTAGAAAGACATCAGACTTTCTATTAACCACATTAGAAGAGTGAAAAACATAAAAGTGATATTTTTATAATTCTGAGAGGAAACAGATGTACAATTGCACACCTGCCTAAACTTTTAATCCAGCATGAGCATGGAATAAAAACATCTTCAGATATGCAAGGTTTCAGAATATTTCTCTCCCCTGCATGTATTCCTAATCTGATCCTTGAGGTTTGGCTTTAGCCAAATGAGGCGGTTAACTCCAAAAATAGAAAGAATCCATGAAACAGAGTATCGAACATAGAAAATCAGAAATGTAAAACAATATCCAGATGATGAGAAAGGTTAAGTACTAGATGATAAACTGTGCCATGAGTTCAGATTAGATCAAGAGAATGAAGTACTTTCGAAAGGAATTCTCCAAAGGGGGAAAAATGGAAATTGATATATTATCTGGTCTATTTGACTATTGGAAAATAATACTAATAATGAGCCATTTGAAAAAAATTAAGAATAGAAGTATAGAAAACTACAAAAACTTTAAAAGAGAAGCAAATACAAACACATCTGTACCAGAAATGAAAAATAATCATAGTATACTACTTGGCTCTGCAGTAACTAATATACAGTTCTTAAAACAGTGTTGATTTAACAACAACAAAAACTTTGTTAGGAATTATAAATATTTTTAAATTTATTATTAGAAACATATATTTAAAAATGGGGTAAGAAGAATGGTATAAAAGCAAGATCCTCATGTCTCATAAAAGATATCAACATGCAATGTATAAAATTGATATACTAAGAAATATCAATATAAACTGTTTGGCAATCTAGAGACCAGAATAAATTGCCATAAAGGATTGGGGATTAGGAGGGGTGGAATTTGTTATATATTTTGTCACTATTCTATTTTTTAAAACTCTGTGTGTGTGTGTGTGTATATATATATCTTTGACAAAGAAATTAAAAGGAAAGAAAAAGAAGGATATTTAACATGGCTTGATTCAATTCAAACCAACATTTATTAGTCATCTTCTTTTTTAAAGTCTGTTTGAGTTGTGGAGGATGTGATGGTAAGACATACCCTTGTTTCTTTTGGAGATTGCTTAGGGAGGGACAAAGATAGGAGATTGGAAGTGTGAAAAGCAGGGGCTTTGAGTCCAGGCTTCTAATCAGGCTGGCTGGCTGACTCTGAGCAACCTCTCTGTGCCTCTGCTCTCTCATCTATAATATGGGAATGGAAAATAGACAAGTATATTGTATAGATTTGTTGGGAGAATTAAGTGAGTGGATGCATATCCAGGGAATGCTTTAGTTCCTAAAACATACTCAATGTTCAATAAGCAGCAGTTATCGCTATATTTCAGTTAATAACAAATATATCATGAAATGGTAAGTGTACTGCTAGAAAGCCATCCACACTACTTAGGAAGCAAAGTCCATGAATTTTTTAACAAAGAATTCCCTGGTAAAAATAATTGTTAGTTACAGAGCCCTGATTATGAACTGAAAAACTTTGCAAAAGCAATGCACTCTTTGACAGACTTCCTGAGCCCAGCAAGTTGGTGTGTGTTTGTTTGGCTTGTCTCCTGCATTTTGCATGTCAGGCCAGGTTTGTCACTTCATTACCTTCTCTTGGCTCCACTGGTTCCATTGGTGCAGTCGCCTCTTAAGATTTCTGTCCCAGCGTTACTGCTAACAGCATTCACCCCATCTTTTGGCTGTCAACTGAAAGGCCACCGAGAGTTTACTTCCTGAGAAGAGGCCTGCTGGAGAACAGATAACCCAGCCACATAGCCGGAATCCCACATGTTTACTTCGTGCAAGGGCAGACAAGCAAATACAGAGCTTCTGCCTCTAAAGACTTTATGTATATGTTCTCTGCTGTATTTTTTTCTGGATAATTTTGTCACCTACACAACCGTGGAACAGACCAAAGGAAAACAGAGTAGACAGTATGAAGCATCAAAAACAGAAAATTTTGTTGAGTATGGAGTAACATAGCCATACTTCAATGTTCGAAGTCTAATTAATAAACCATTTATTTAATTATGATTTAGCCAATAAACAGTGGCTTTAAAAAATGTGAAACATGCTACAATCTTAAGAGAAAAATAGGAAATAAAATTATGTATTCCATCTGATCTTATCTATGTAAGAAGAAAAAACGACAACTGAAAGGAAATAAACCAAAATGTTAAGTGAGGTCATTCTGGGTTCAAAGATTATGAATAGTTTTTATTTCCTTCCGTATTCCTTTTCTTTTTGTTTTTAAAAATTAAAAAAAAAAACATTATTTTATCATGAGAAAATATACATGATTTAAAAAGAAATAGTAATAGCTTCTAGGTAAATAACACAAATTTAATTCCACAAATACTTGAGTACTTATTATCTTCTAATATTGTGTTGGACATATTTAGAATTTGGTAAACTTTAGTAATGAAGTTTATTCATTTAGCATATAGTTTAATAACACCTTATTATTACTCTTTCCTCAGTAGCTTTTAAACCTCTTACAGGCAAGAACTGGCTGTAACACAAATATCTGGCCCCATTTTCCTTAAGTGCTTATAAAAACTCCAGCTTTGGAGAGGGAAAGTACCTGATGTTCCTCTCTGCACACCAACTTTTAAGATGCTTGAAACAAATTCTCAACAATGACAAGAGCTATTTGGATAAATGTGGCCACCTCTCTCATTACCTGGAACTCCACTGAACTGTTCCTATGTTTAGTGCCAATTACCTACAGGTTAATGTGGCCAAACAGTACCAGAAGGATTGAGGTTTTTCCGAGAAACAGTCCATAGCACGCTATGTTCAGGACGAGAGGGTGTGACTGACACGGTCAGACCACCTGCTTGTGAGAACCAGTGTCCGGTGGTGTTCCTCTCAGAGTAGTGTCCTACTCTGTGAGGCTTAAGGGAGGAAATGAAAATGATCAGGAAGGAAATGAAGCCGGATAGAGTGTGTACATGCATTCAAAACCTATTTTCAAGCCACCACAAATGTAGTGATGAACAAACCCCGGCCCTCACAGAAATTACATTCTAATAGAGAAACTCCATTAGATCCCAGTCTGTTGGAATGGGAGATCATGGAAAAGTGAGAGTGTGTGGTAAGAGAGAGTTTAAATCAGAAGAGGCAGGAATTAGAAATGTACATTTTGCTCTATTTTCTATTTAGTTTTAAGTCTAGATATGCCAAACACTATCACCACCATCCTACCACCTCCCTTCTCCCTCAGGAAAAGAAAAGAAAAAATGAGAACATAGTCACTATAGAATTATATGGCAAGTCATCTCATATAAAGAATTCTTTTTAGGAACATGATTCTCCAATTCAGTGTTCGAATCCCCACCATTGTAGCTTAGGATGCAATTAGCTCTTCAGAGAGCGTACCACATTTATCTGAAAAGTTCCCTCAGTCTGATGGAAGGCCGAAACTTTAGCCAGACTGACATTTAACCTCATATACTCCATTTGCACGCTTGTTCAGTCCGCTCCAGACAATGGATTTCTTGATGTGACTTGAACACACTAGGATCATTCCCACCTTACAGCTTTTGCTTTTGTCCTCTCTGCCTGGAATCATCTTTCACCAAATAGTGACAGGTCTCTCCCCCTCAAATTGTTCAGTTCCCTGTTCTCCTTACAAAGGCCTTCCCTGTCCACCCTAGCTAAGATGTCTCCACCTACCCCTTTACCCTGCTTAATATTTCTTTGGAATACTTACTGTAACCTGAAATTGTATGATAAATATTTGTTTATTTATTTATCTGTTTCTTCCCTAAAATGTAACTTCCATGAGTATAGATTTCTTGTTTGCCCTCTCCCCTTCTATATCCTCAGAGCTTAAGAGGGAAGATGATACAGCGTAGTGATATTCAATAAATAGCAATGGTTGAATGAATGAAAGAATGAATGAATGAATTGAATTGAATTTACCTATGGAGAATAACTGAAAGCTTAAGAAAATTAGATATAGAAATTGTAAAATTACCTCTACAAATAATCTACGCTATATCTTTCATTGAATAATAGGCTTTAGAATGAAAATGCATGCACACACATACACACACACACACACGCACACACACAGTAAAATGCCAAATATAAAAGTTTTCTTGGGCCCGTGTGCTGCGTTTTGGTTACATGGATGACATAACCTGTAATTTTCAAATATATCCAACATTGAGTTTCAGCCTCTTTTGCAGTAAGTGTCCCATGGGAGAGCTAGAGATAGCATCTAGAAGCTATGTTTACCAAGGGAATGCTCTGGTCTGAAAGTCCCCTGACTATTGTCACACCATTTGCTTTTCATGATTGGAATGTGTGCCACTATTTGAGGGTGGGCGAGTGTCTGAATTGAATGAGTGAAGAGAAACAGAGACATTCTCTTTGCCACCTTTGTAAAAAGGCTGCTGGGGATATATGTAGTGAATTACCTGCTGTCAATTATTGATAGCTTTGGCTGGAATTGTTTATCTTCTCTAGTTACTTTGAGATATGGCCAAAACTTAGCTGCCATCCTGCTTGGTTCCACTCCAACCTCTCATCTGTAGGAAAGTTTCTAGAAAAATACTCAATAAACTGAACTCGTGCATAGAAGCTTCTATGGTTTTCTGAAGAACTCAAGACAACCTAATTATTCATGAGAAGATAAGTTATTCATCTATTCATTTATTTAATTTCGTCCCGGAAAAGTAAAGCTGATGTTCAGCAGTTTGGACCAATACAGCTATACTGGTTATTAAAATACCGAAATACTTGTGTGCCACTTGACAAATAGCCACCACCCTGAGCCACCACCACCAGGGGCACCTGGGATTTCTCCATAAGAACCCCTCTCCAGACCATCCCAAAATCACCACTGAAAGGTTACTGCCTGACACAGCAAGGAGCCTTCGGGAACAGGTCTGTGAGAAAATAATTGAGGTCCATTTTAAGTGGCAGGGCCTGTTATCTTCCATGAGTTAAATATTTGAATATCCACCCTGCCTGAGAATGTAACGACAATGAAACTTTCATTTGAAAGTTATATGTCCCTTACTTCACAACAAATCCAAGGGTAGCTTAACAGAGATGGAACTCACAAAATCTGAAAATCTTAAAGTGTTCAAAACATCCTAAATGAGGAGTCTCCCAGGATCTATTTCTGTGGCCTTACCCTACCAAAACAAACTTCATTCCCTTTGCTGAATTTGAGAGCAATTCTAAAGAAAAGACGTTCTGGTTTTAACACGTACACCCATGAGTGCAGTGGTATGTCCTTCTTCATTCCTGAATTGCTGCTGTGACTGGGATATATGAATCAACTGTATTACATTCCCAGGCTCCATAGCATTGCACTTTCAGAGAAGGTCTGAGGACTGGGTCCAACTAATAATAAATATTGTAATGCTTGGCAACCTCTTCATTTTTTGGAAAAGAACTTTGTCCTCAGCGGTTTCCACGTAACACTATTTGCATATTGCATAACTCTGACCACAGTTTCTGCGCTGTGATTTGGACAATCTGTCAGAAATAAATTACTCAGGGCCCCACTGTGGAGATGACCAGGGATTTAGGACATGCAGATCTTGAAGAACTTTAAAGTCGCCTGCATGGTCATACGAATTAAAAAAACTTCAACCTACTAACTGTGGGTATGGAATGTGTAAAACCAGGGGGAACGCGTAGGATAAATGTCACTGACATTCAAGTGTAGAGACCTGCTGACACATTTCTTCCTCAGAGAAAGAGTGAGGTGTGTTGGTGCTGATCTCCTTACTCATCACGATGAGCTGTCTCCAAAAGATTCTGAAGGGTCAATAGAAGGGAAAGGGGGGCTTTATTGCACTACTGTGTTTATTTTATTGCACTGTTTTAGTGATTTTTTTCTTTTAGGGAGGTTTCCTGGTGAGTTGCTTTCACTTCCATGAGATAAAAATTCAATCTCCTAATTACTTGAGTTCCAGATGTAACTATCTCTCCATTCTGACTCCCGTTTTCTTTAAAATTTCAAGTTTATTCTTCATTACAGAGTGATGAGCCACCACCATCAAGCTCCCTTTTATAGAAAAGAGAAATAGAAAAACATGTCCTTGACAGGCTTTATACCTCTTGTTTTATTTTATGAACAGCCTGGACAGGTGAATCTATGTGTGGTTGTAATCAAAATAAAACATTAATTAGAAAGCAAAGGAGTACTTTAATTTTTTTTATCTCTTAAAATATCTGACTCCACAAAACAGGGAAGAAATATTCTGCCTCCCTTCAGCTTTTCTGTACTTGGCAGTTGACTTGGCTAAACAGGTGGTAAATAAGAGAGCTTTTAGGGGGAAAGTCTGTCTCAGGGAGAAGGGATAAGAAGGAAGTAGGTCAAAAGCCTGGCAAGGAATTTTAGAAGAGATATCACTTTGGGGAAGCTATGCACAGAGCTTGAAGCCAATGAAAACCAAGTCTCAATTGATTCGGCAAATAATTATGAAGAATCAAGCCTAGTGAAATTGCCACTTCAGTTGCAGGTTGTCTGAGTGAGTTGCAAAATCACTGCCATTAATCATTTAATATCAGAATTATCATCAATCAAATCTTCTGCTGGTATTCTCTTTATAATATCGTAGGTGCTGAATTGGGAGCTAAATAGGCATTGCCCTTGCTTCTCAATCTGTTTTCATTTGAAAGAACATGCAAGGAGCAGAAAAATAACCAACTGAATATTGAAGGTTTGTCTCTACAATTCAATTAGTATTGCACCTGACTGAAACGAGAGAATAAATTCATGGAGACCACAGTTCTTTCCTTATTCATATTTACGCTTTAGTATCTAGGACAGTGCTAGGCACTAACAGGTCTTCAATGCCTGTCAATAGAGTGGTGCGAAAAAAAAGAAGTAAGTCTGGAAACACAGGTGAATAAATATGATATCATCAAGGACATCTTCAATCTGTGTAAAGGTAAAATAACATTATCTGTGTTCCCAGACTTCATGGGCACACTTGTAGTTTGTGAAATGGTAGAAAAGATGTCATAGGATTTGTTTATTCAGGATGCGAACCAGATGAAACTTAGCACCTATTTTCCAGTTATTCGGCAAACATTTCTAGAAAAAGTGATTTTTAAAGCTCTTTGAATAAAGCAAGAAGGTTTTAAAATTTTACCAAAAGAAGACATTTGGATCAAAGATGAACTCAAATTACTGACCTCTCCCTCTGGTGTAACTGAGTCTCCTATTCATCTTCCAAGTCTTTGTTTAAATCAGTGGTTCTGAACTGGCGACAATTTTGCCCCCAGGGAATATTCGTTAATGTCTAGAGCTATTTTATTTTGTCACAACTGGGAGGGGAGAGCTATTGGCAACTAGTAAGTAGAGGCCAGAGATGCTGCTAAACATCCTGCAAAGCACAGCAAAGAATTATCCAAAGTGGTTTCAGTGTATCTTACAGAAGGTTTCCCTGACACACCTCAAACTCTGCTAACTTCCCTTAAATTCTCATCTCACATTATTCTTTCCCTTCATAGTATGTATTACAATTATAATTAAATATATTATATTCATTTCTTCTATTAAAAACCAAGCCTCATAGAAAATAAATCCTATTTCATTCACCACTATATTCTAGCACCTATCACAATGCATGGCACATAGTAGAACCTCAGTAAATATTTGTCGAATGAATGAATCAACACATGACTAATATTAGAAAAATAAGTAAAATAGATGCTCAAGTTGTTAAGCAGAGCTGTAGTTTTAGCAATCATCTGAAGTGTATCAGATGGTCTTGCATCTCTCTATTTCAGTTCAAGAAAGCAATGAGTTCATCTATGATGTGGAGGGAAAATACAACTAATACTCAGACTCCTCTATATATACACTTTTAATTTATAGACCTACTGCAGCATTTCAGCATTTTAGCTCTCTACCAGTAAAAGAACTTGGAAATCAACCATGACAAAAAATCTTTGGAAGTTGAATCAGGATCGACCTTGTGGCAAAGACTTTTCATCGGCTCCCACAATACCCATTCAGGTTCACTTTCTTATTCTCTCTCTCTCCCTCTCAGCCATGTTACGTGGCTCTGGTCAATGGCATTTTAAAAAATCTTCTAAAAGAAGTGTTCTGGAAAAGCCTTTGCTTTCCTCATGAGAAAGAGGGGCAAAACAGGAGCCAACTTTCTTTCTCTTGGTTGGAACTACCATCAGCGAAATGCCTATGCCCAAGGTAATGATTCGATGAGAAAAGTAATCCATTTTGTTTAAGCCTTAGTAGTCAGGTGTTCCTTTACCTACAACTGAACACAGACCTACCTGATGATACATCCTTCTGTCTTGGCCGCTAATCTTTCTCTGTGGTCTTTTTAATAACACAAGGGCTAAAATGGAGATGGTAGCTAGCACAGCAAGGCCTGGGCTTAAGTCTCATCTAAAGCACAAAGTAGATACAAGACTCTGGGGTAGCAGAGATTGCGGCATTGAAATGAAGGAGTCTAGTCCATACTGTAGTGA
Organism: Pteropus alecto; assembly: GCF_000325575.1. NCBI lineage: Eukaryota > Metazoa > Chordata > Mammalia > Chiroptera > Pteropodidae > Pteropus > Pteropus alecto. Next base: position 1,470,439 of record NW_006431210.1, read on the forward strand.
GTGCAACAAAGAAAGATGCTAGAGCTCATGGTGTAAGCGAGGGGAAAAAATCAAATACTTACGATGCAAAGTGTACCTGGCTAACTTCCCATTTACATTTTGCAGGGCTCCCCTCTTTTTTTCGGTAGTGAGTTTCAGATGCAGATTTAAAGGTTCTGCATAGAGGGAAGGACCTTAGCATAAAACAGCTGTTCTACAAGTTTTGTGAATCTAGGCTTCAGAGTCCTTGTTCATCTTGCTCCTCTATTTTCCTCCATTCGGCTATGAGAATCTTGGAGATGAGAACCATGTCTTCTCGCTGTTGCTGTCTCTGGTCCCAGCAGAGTGCCATGGCTATAGGATATTCTCAGTCAATATTTTCCCGGTTAAACACCTATAGTTTTCTCCCTTTGGTCTTTAAAGTGCACAATTGTGAAGATACATAATTAAAGCCTGGAGGAGATTGATTTTTGTCTCCTTATCTCTGTTTTTTAATCTCAAGCAGTAGTTCCTATGTTTTGACTAGAAGAGAACATGGAGCTCCGAATTAGGGAAAACCCTTAAAGGGGAAAAAATATATATTCAAAAAGAGAATATTTTGAAAAAGAAATTTTTCCAAATTATATTCCTCAGAACCCAGTTCCTTAAAATAAATAAATAAATAAATAAATAAATAAATAAATAAATAAATAAATTCTTTATTTTAGGAAGTACTGGGTTAAACGGTTACTGCCTTTGATATGCTACTGTGTGCTGTGCCTTTCCAAGAGGTGTATAGTTTGCTGCTCTTCAAAACCCCATTTAACTGTGTAACCCAGAAATGGTTTCAGGACAAAAGAAAATCTTGGAATAATGATGACCCAGTCATTTGCTCATTCATGGCAGAGTTTAGGAACTGCTGTTTTGCACCATCAGGCTTGTAATAAGGAAAATAAAGGAGCATACAGGAAGAAGGGACAAAAAGAATAAAAGAGGGCAAGTCATAAAATGGAAAATTCAAGCAAAGGGAAAGACAGAAGTTACGAGAGGAAAGTTTGAGTTTTGTGCCTGCTATGACGGTCTCTGAATTTACGACTTAGTGTGGAGATCAAAGAAAGTGTTTTGGCAGAAGTTTTAAGCTAAGAATCAGGAGCCTGGCAGGATGTTCCAGAAATTTGCTCTAATGACTTAGTCACTTCTCTAAGTGATTGCTTCGGGGGTAATGGGATAATTAAACTCCTGGTCTTCTCTCACATACTCATATTTGAAAGGAGTTAGACGCTCATGCTGATGGAGAACTTGTGAGTTAATTCAAGAAGAGTCAAATAACATATGTAAAGACATGGTACTTTGTGAAAAACAGTTAGATTTGCTAATTTTTGTCTGAGGTCCTGAGAATCTTGGGTGAGTTTTCACATTAACAAATCAAGAACAATTAATTTTTGAGTAATGTTTATGTCAGAGAGACTTGCCAGTGTTTGGGTCAATTAACGAAGAAATGAAAAACCTAACCAAAGTACATCTGCCACACACTGGTGTGAAATGTGAAATGATCGTTGTGTCAAAGTAGTAAATTGAGCCAAGATTGGGCCTAGAATTTGTGTTTCAAAAGTGTTGCGTTTGATATCTGGTGATAAATTCTAAAGTTCAAATAAACAAACACATGGTTTTTCTTTTTACTGAATGTGAAAGCTCTAAGATGGAAACCCTAAAGCCGTAAACATTTACACAGCTTGGCAAACTCCTCATTATGTAAATACTTTGTGAAAACAACTTTGGTCCATAAAGTATTAATGCTATTTGATAAAAATCGGTTTTTGTTTGGCGTGTCTTTTGAAGCTAGTGTAACTCCTGGTCATTCTATATGACTATAAAAGCTTTTTGGAATCAAATCCTAATCCCAACATGTTTTTCTTGTTCATTTAAACCTTTTTATATACATGTGGGAGCCAGGGAGAGTAGAAAGCTTTTAGGGCTTAAGCTTAAATTGTTTGTCCTTCTCATAAATGCTCTCTGAAAAGTGTTTGGCATGTTTGTGTTTGTAAGTCAAAATATACATTTGTGTTCTTAAAGTTTTCTTTTTTTCCCCTTTATGTTTGTTTGGTTGGTTTACAAATACAGACCATCTTAATATGGGAAAGCAGACATGCTGAAGTTGGAATTGTTTGACTTACCACCTTATAAAAAATAAATGTGGGTGTTAATTTGCTAGATTAGCCCCTGACTCAAGCTTCCAAAAAGGAAAAGTATTCTCAACCCAAACTCAATAGTATTAATACCCCAGGAGCACAGAAAACCTAAACAAACAGAACTCAGTAAAGCTGCTTATCCAGTGCTGTGGGAGTCAAATTTAACCTCTGGAGTATTTTTGGTTTTGTTTTAAGAAGAAGCAACTGAGACTGCTGAACAGAAATTCATAGTAGTATGGATATTATGTCCAACAGCCATATATTATATCCATAACAGGATAGGGTTAAGCTTCATGAAATTGATGAAAGGACTAAATTTAAATGGACTCAGAAAAAGAGTAAAAATATTTTTCTTTTTAAGTATTTGTTTCTCAAAAGGTGATTATGTGAAATGAACTGTATTAGTTAGCTTTTGCTGTATACAGAACATCTCCAAAACTCATAGCTTAAATCAACCACTATTTAATAAGCTCATGATTCTACAAGGCTGCAGTGTGGGGTGGGCTCAGACGAGTGGTTCTTCTGCTCTGGGCTCGGGTTGACTGATCTCAGTTGGGTTCGCGCATGCATCCGTTGTCAGCTGCTGGGTTAGCTGTGGACTGTCTGGTCTAGCATGGCCAAGGCAAAGATAACTGAAGCTTCTCTACCTGTAGTCTCTCAGCCTGGTCCTTATAAAACTCCCATACCTTTTCTATTTATTTTTAATCTGTCTATGTCTCTAAATTCCTTTGTAGTTTCTTTAATCTGTGTCATATTTGAACATTCCCAAGGCCAACACCCTCTAGCCTAGTTGCCTGGATTTTCTTGAGACAGAGAGTAGAGAAAAAGCAAACATTTCTTCTGACTTATTTTTAATAACTTTTTGTGTTATTATATTTGTATCTTTTATGGTCATCAGCCCCAAATGCTTTCAGGAAGGAGCCATAGTCCAAACAGAACTAATTGATTAATTAATTAGATAGTCAAATGATTAAAAATTGAGGACTAAATGAATTAGCATTTTTATTGAATTCAGTGCTCTTTATTTCTCCTTCCCATTTCCTGTATGTCTCAGAGAAACTCACCAGTCTCTGGTAATTTTGCCCTTAGAAACTTTATTTCATGGCTAACATAGGATACTGCTTATAAACTCTGCAGCCACTGCAGAATGTACCCTAGTTTTTCCTCACCAATTAATCAGGAAGCTCAAAGTGACTGATTGCAGCCTCCATCAACACAGGATGTTTTGACACAGCTGTTTGGACAAGGCTGTTTGAGGCCTCCTACAAGGCTCACAGCATTTGGGAGAGGAACATAGCGCAAAGGTCAGGGTTTGAAAGCAGCCACTCTTCTCATCAAACAGTAAATATTCAAGTGTATATTGAAGCATCTACTCTGTGCTAGGCCCCCCAAAAGGAGACCGTGGTGGGCAAAAGTGATGCCGGGTCTGCCCTCAGGAGGCTTGAGGCTAGTTGGCGAGAGAAGCATTCTTTCATAATCCTACAAGTAGATCAATATGAGTTGTAATGAGTGCTGTGAAGAGAAAACGTTGTAAATATAGGTTCGAGGACAGAGAAGAAGGTTTAAAATTGTGGTTGTTGAGAATGAAGAAGCAGGCTGCCCAGGGAAACATACCAGGTTACCAAACGATAAAACCCATGCCGTGGAGCCACCGTGGAGTTTCCTCACAGGGCTAAGCTGCCCAAACGCAGAGCCGAAGAAATTGGATAATTGGCTATTCTCCAGGCCAAGTTCATGCAAGTTGGATCTGATCAGATTACCAGAGTCTGGGAGAGTTTAAAGCATGGGCGAGAGTTCTAGAATGATGAAATGTGGAATGCAAGCTCAATAACGTAAGCGAGAAATGAATGAGGCTTCCCACTCTGAACGGCACACATGACTGGTGTGACCTTGAGCCTGTGAACAGTAAGTCATCTTGATCAATGGAGTGTTCCATCTATAGGTAATCATGGCTGCTCAGCTGAAAACGACACTTGATGATGTTATAAAAAATTTACCAATGATAGGTAACAAAGAATATTGTCTTTAGGCGCAGAGATTTTTAATCAAGATTTATTTTCTCTCTATTATTTATTATTACTTTTTCATAAAGTTCACTTTGTTCAAATTTATTTTTCCAAACACAGTGACAAGGGAGTCTAAGTTAGCAGTCCAAAAGCAGTGGAAAGGCATGATAGTAACAGAAACTTCGGGCATGTCTAGACATTTTGTGAAATCAGCAAAAGGCCTGAAAAGCCCATGCTATTCAAATCCATGCCAATTTCTAGGATTCATGTTTTATGAAGAATGCAATCTGTGTAATGTTGGGAAAAGGTTAATACGATGACAGCTTTAGTCATTCATACATGTTCATCCATCGTCTACAAGACACATGGCGAATCCCATGAACCAGCCCTACTGATAACCATGGGAGGCTTTTCTCAGGAAAGTTCTATCTTCTCTGGCCTTACTGTCAACTTGTCTAGATTCTTTGTAGATTCACTGCTGGCCCTGTATTCCTGAGATCCGTGAACGCCCTCTGATTAACAGCAGTCTCCAACCTAGTTCTGATCTTGTGTGGTGCACCTGTATCTTCCATCACGAATTTCATGGGTTTCATGGGCTAAAAGGCCACATTTAAGCAATCAGTCACCTGGCAGCAATAGGCTATGGGATCCAATAGATGTTCCACAATCTTGATTTCTCCCTTAGGTTTTTGTAAAATTGAGATATAATTGACATATTAGTTTCAGGTATAATGATTCGATATTTGTATATATGGTGAAATGATCACAACAATAAGTCTGGTTAACATCCATCATCACACATAGTTATAATGTTTTTTTTTTTCTTTCTGATGAGAGTATTTAAGATCTACTCTCTTAACAACTTTCAAGTATATAATACAGTATTATTAACTATAGTCATCATCATGCTATACATTACATCTCTAGGACCTATTTATTTTATAACTAGATTTTTGTATCTTTTAACCACCTTTATCCATTTAAGCCACCTATCTCACCCCCAACACTCCCATCTCTGGCAACCAACAATCTCTTCTCTGTATCTATGAGTTTTGTTTTGTTTTTTCACATTTCACATATAAGAGAAATTATACAATATTTGTCTTTGTATGACAGCACATTTTACTTAGCATAATGCCCTCAAGGTCCATTTCTCTTACATTTTTGATAAATTTATGTAACTTCTCTGAGCCTCAGTTTCCTCATCTGTCAAATGTGTTTGATTAAGTCCTGGTTTGAACTAGATAAAAGCTAAATCACATCTTATATATTTATAAACTGTCTTAAATCCTAAGCATGATTATTTCTATGTAGCAACATCTTCTAATTTTATGGCATCAATTCTGTCAACTTCCCAATTTTATATCTTTATACCACATAAAGGTACCCATGTTTCATCATTCCCAAATTATTTCTGATTATTTGATATCTCTCGCTTGCCTTGGATAAAAAATATAACTTGACTGTACAATCTCGAGAATTTATTATGTATATCTGTACACATGCTACCAAGAAATTCCATTTAAAAGAGCACGATAGAATATATCAGTATATCCTATCAATGAAAGGTGTTTGAGACTGAATCCCCAAGATATGTACAGGATATATACAAATGTACTCCTGAACTAATATATTTTTATATTATCAGACCACATAAAAATTGACATATTAAGGGATGATCTAAGATGAAATAAACAATATCTTAAATATTTTAAATTTCATTATATTAAATAAAAGTTTATTTTGGTACTCACCAAAATATTATTTTCATTAATATTTATAGCTGGGACAATGTCATGGCTTATAAAAGTGTGAGCAGTTTGCAAAAGTGTCAATTCTGCCCACTTTCTTATTTGCTTCAGCTTGGCAGTTTCTTTGCAGGAATCCTTAAACCACTTAGCCATTTGAGACAGGTTAATGAAATTAAAACTGGGCACTATAATTCCTAAATCCACCAGTGGGCATAAGTAGAGAGTCATGTTTTAGAAGAAGCTGAAAGTGAATGACAAATAGGGATAATAATTTCAAATCCTTTGGGTTGTGGAAATCTCATACCACATATGACACAAAACTTAAGAATCAAATGAGAACAGGAGAAGCCGATTGCATTTAGTATATGTGCTGCCAAAGAGAGCACGAGTCAACTGCATTTAGATGTTAGTAAAGCTTGACGTTTTTTCTTCTTAAATTGAAAATATATTTAAATAGAAGTTCTAATTTCTTTTCTTCCTGAATTTCAGTACATTAGTGGTTCCCAGACTTAAGTGTGCATCATAATCAACTGGAAGCCTTGTCAGAATAAAGGACCATACTTTGAGAACCACTTGGTAGATCATCCTGAAGACCCCCTGGATTGTATCCTGTCCCAGAACTCTGATACATATAACACAAATGTAGTTAAGATCAATGCCATTAAGAAGTGATGTTCCCATTATATTCTGCTTCACATGATCCATTTCTGTCCTAAATTTCACTACAACCCACTACACATCATCCATTGCCCTTCCTCCACAATGGAGGCGGAAAGGGCCCAGAGGACAGGGGAAGGATGGTGCATCCTCCCGTGAATGCAGCTGACAGTTTGCACTACCTGGTGAATTCATAAGCTCAGCATGTTTCTCCAGGGTAAATTAATTGCTTTGCTTTTCCTTTTCCTTTGCATAAAGCCAGGCAGATTTGTCCCCTGTTTGGACAAGATCTTGTTGCCAGCACGTTCTGAGGATGGCCAGAAAGTAGCTGCTGTATGAGGTTGATAGTGTGGTCAGGAATTCCAGGGCAGAGGATTGCCACTTGAGTTGGGAAATGCTAACTGAGGTCAATTCCAGTTCAGCTTCCTACCTACAGAATTATGGCAGGACGTAAGTTTGGCTGGTGTGAGAGGAATAAGTCAGCAGAAACGTATTCTCGTCTTCCTAATAGCAGACATTCCTATTTTTAAGCCTTAAATTAGAACGCATTTTTCCCTCTTTGAGATCCAGGATTTGTGTCCTCAAATGAGGTATTTTTAAATCAAAGACATAGACAACAAAACCAAGAAAAATCAAAACCAAAAAACAGTGTTTTCCAAGCCAACATCATGCATAAATAGTTATTATTTTCATATTGAATATTAAAAGTTATTGTTTTGGTTAACTATTGTTGAATAACAAAACTACCCCAAAATTTAGTGACTTAAAACAACCACCACGTTATTTCTTAGCTCATGATTCTACAATTTGTACACTGTTTGTTGGAACAGCTCGTCTCTGCTCCAAGTGGGGTCAGTTAAGGTGGCCCAATTGAGGCAAGACAGCTGACTTTCAAGTTGGCTTCACTCACTTTTATTGACAAGTCGGGGTTGGGGCTGTTGGCTGGGGCCTGGATTTTCCTCTTTGTGGTCTCACCATACAGCCCAGTCGGGCTCCTCACAGCTGGTTGGTCTCAGGGTAGCAGGACTTCTTACAAGGCCCAGTGTGCAAAAGCACAAGCTTAGGGTCTAAGCCTAGAGTTGGCGCAGCATTGCTTCCATCTCATTCTTTTGGTTAAAAGGAGTTGGGGGACCAGGCCTGACTCACGAAGACAATCTATACAGGGCATGAACACCAGGAAGTGTGGATCGCTGGGACCACCCAAGTGACAGTCTGCCAGTCACAGTGACTGGATCTTCTCTTACCTACTGCTTAAGAGCTCTTAGCATTCCATACTACAGCCAGGCAGGACAGTGTAAACAGGGCCACCGGGTCAGTCTCAGGATGGACTCAGGGTCTCCTAAAGAGGGAAAAGTGGCTTTGATTTTATCCGAGAGAATTTTCAGAGTGGGAGGACGTGTATCTGCTGAACAGGTATCTCTGCTGAACTTCCCGCTGGAACATTCCTTCATAGCACTCACCACTGCCTAACACTTTACTAAGTTGTTGTTTACTTGGTTATTGTCTGTATCCCTACAGTGTAAATGATGATCAAATGTAAAACTCCAAAGGGAATGCACTTAGTTTCTTTAACTCTCTGCTGGATACCCAGCCCTGACAACAGTGCCTGGCATACACATAGAAGTTTCTGCAGAAATATGTATTAAATATATGAATGTAGAAATATCATATCTGAGAATATGCCTACTAGGCAGACGTGACAGCCCCAAAGTAAGTAGTTCTCATGCGGGACTGTGGCTGGGGTTTATGTCTCTTCCATAGGGCTTGGGTTATGCGCCCCCTTATTGCATAGGGTGTGTACCCTCTGCCGGTTCTCATGGTGTCATTGTTTAGAGGTGTCAGTGGACATCAATCATAGGTTCTGAGGGTTTTCTGTTCAGCCTCCGGCTCCATTATTTGGCCAATTAGGCTTTGTATTCCTGTTTCCAAATACAGAGGTGGGAGAAACATGAACATGGCCTTATCTAAGGCCTTAGTTTTAAGAAACAGCCTCTGGTGCAATGCTATATTATTTCCAATTAAACCGTGGATATCCTCATCTTTACTAAAACTGGTTAGTGAGCATTAGCTATTCATTCCTAAAAAGAGGCTTAACCAGATAGTTTTTCAATATGTTCTGCCTTTCACTGGAATATCGGGAGGGCTTTGCTTTTTTTCTTCTTTCTTTTTTTTCTCTCTCTTTTTGCTTCTTACCACTCCATATTTTTTCTCTTTGCTTTTTTTTCTATAGCATTCTCTTAAATATTGGTGTTATTGGTTAGAATCCTTGTTTGTGCTCATCTTCCCGTCCATTTGCTTTTTTGATTGTTTATCGATCAGAGAAAAACAGATCAGATTTCCTTAATGAATTTTATGTGCTTGCCTCTGATTTGGTTACAGGTCACCTATATCTGTCATTTGTGAGGCCTCTCATTTGCATGCCCAGTCTATTTCTTATCTTTTAAGGAGTCTTTATCTGAAAACCATTTATCCTGGCTCTGTGCACAGTGGTCCTCTGTGCTGTGGTTTTCAACCATTTTACCAGTCCAGAAGGCATTTGTGCGTTTTCAAACAAGGTTCCGTAATTGCTTTGAAAAAAGCATTTTAAATGTTTCTCTTGGATTGTGTCCTGCTTATTTTCCTCCACATCTTTTTTTCCCATGTTTCACCCACCACCTCACCCCCATTCCCATCTCCTGCTGTATTATTAGAGAATGACCACTCTATCCACAGGAGCCTCAGCCTAGTCCGATGAAAAGGAAGGCATCTGGCTAAAAGCGTTCAAAAGCACTAATGTGAGTGTTGTTTCTGATTACAGTAAGCTTACCAAGGTCTTCAAACATGCTGTAGCTGTTCATCAGAGTTTTCTGAAGCATTTCAGACCTCAGGTCTAGAGTTGCCAGAACACAATGTGTGTTTTAAGCCCAAATAAGAGACTATTACTGTTCTGTGGAGTTTGTAGCCTGTATGCAAACACTGCTCACCCAGACACAGCTTTGAGTTCATAAATCTGAAATTCTGCGTTGAAATGGTTCAGCTGAGCTCCTGAGAGCAAACCAAGGCAAGACCATAGGCATGGTAGGATCTCAACAAAAGACAGAATGTGCACCTCAGTCCCCTGTGGAATCACCCCAGATTTCTCTCTCTCTCTCTCCCCCTACCCCATATCTGAATCTCCATCTTTTCTGATGTGAACGTATTCCCCGGCTCTTCAAAACTAGTACAAGAAAACAAACTCAGATTCTCCTGAGTGTGGCATCAGCCTTAAAACCTCTGATAACAGAAGTCTCCCAGAAACTAGATTAAAACGACTTGTTATTTATCTTCTTGCCTTACCTTTGGCAAGCAAGTCTGTCTTTCACATTGCTCATGTGTGATTTTTGCAGGTTTAACCTGCCCCAATTTTTAAAGAACTTAATGTTTTCCTTCATCGTCTTTTTCTTTCTCTCACTAGTTTAGTCACTAATTATCTTATTGTTCATTTCTGTCAAAACTGGACCATTTAATGTCTGCAGCACAAAATTATCATGCAGCTCTGAACAGAGAGTAAGTCCAACTTTACAACCCTCATCTTCCCTGACTTACTGCATCTATTTCAGGAGTATATAAAAATCATTCATTGCTTCCTACCTCCCTATTGGCATCTGCGTATTGTGGGAAGAACGTTGGACTGGGAGCGGAAAAGTCTTGGATTCTAGGCATGGATCTGCACTGCATAATACCTGTGGACATATTCACTTACCTTAGACTGAGCTTTTCTCATCTGTATGACAGGAATAATCATATTACCCTGCCTACTATGGAGTTATTAAACAACCGAGTGAGAAGTAAGAGGTTTCATCTACTCAGCAAATACCAATTGTGCACTTATATGTGCCAAGTAATATGAGGCATTTAGAATACAGAAAAAAAAGGGGGACGGTCCTTCCTGTCCTTTAGAGGTGGCATCATCATCATCATTAACACACAGCTGCCTTTACTTTAATGTTCAGATCCATGAAAGCATGGAGCCCACAATTTAGCTTTTGGTCTCATCCACCTCTTCCATTGATCAGTGATGATAAAGTTGACATCAACGGTCACGAAACCTGAATTCCCACAGGACTTTATTGTCACTCCTGGACAAAACCTGTTGAATCAATTGTCACCATACCATAGAATCTGCCGCATAATATAGTCTCAATGGAAACTTGCTTAATTTATGAATAAATTGTAAATAAGTGAATGAATGAGGAAATTTTACCCTGGACAATTTAAATTTGCTTCCTGTGCTTGGCAGAGTCAATGGGTATTCTGCGAAGGTCTTTTCGTTTTGTCTGATTCCAGTTAATCATCGCTGGAAACTGATTCCCTTTCAACTTGTTCAACTTAACTATAAGATTGATATTCTCTGGGGGAACACTACTATTTACCCTGCCTACTATTGTCTTACCCCAAGCAGATTCAGTAATGTTTGTGAAAAATAGTAATTGAAACCAAGATTCAAATTGTTTCCTGCCTCTTTGGTAACTCTAACATTGGAGGTAGCCAAACATAGCCAAACTTGCTACCCCTAAATTTCCTCCTTTGTCCAGCTGATTATGGGAAGACCAGAATGTGGCTAGAGCCAGGCACAGTGGTCTTTGACCAACTGCAACAGTAAGCCCAGCCATTGTCTACAGAACGCCATTAGGACCTGAAAGCGTAACATGGTTTCTAAGGTCAGGGAAATAAGAGGTTTGTGAACCATGTGAAATAAAATATTGTATATTATGATTATGTGCCTATGCATTTTTCTGGGGAGTACATTCATGCTCCCCAGCTTTCCTCAGATTCGCAAAGGGATCCGTGACTCTCCCCATTCCTACCACCAAAAGGAACAGGTTAAGAATGATCAATTGAGAGATTCTAGTCCACTTGAAGAATGTGAGTTCTTGCGACTAACATATTTTCCTTTTCCCACAACTGAGATGTAGCAGTAATAAAAATGTAACCCTCCAAACTGCCTGACAGTAGACTTCAAATTAGATAAGTCTATTGTGTGACTCATGGAACTTTCTCATGCTTTTACACTCAATAATCATAAAAATCCTGCGTAACTTTTTCATGCTTCTGAAGACCATAATCAGGAAAATCCTTGAGGAGACTGTGGTTTTAAAGGATGCTAAATCAGGTTATGATCGTACATACCCTGGATGGTATGTTTTTCCTCTCTGGAATTTCCTTTTGGGGTGGTCTATTCTTCTCATTTCCAAAACTTGTATCAACATCCTCTTAGACCCAGAAGTGTAAGGTACTAATTTATTTCATTTTCTGTTATTTTGCACAATGGAGAAAAGTAGTTATCATAGCCATGGGAAACCTTCCCAGGGTATAAGCAAACCAAATCATTATTTCTCATCATGTGTTATAAAACTGGAAGCTGAACTTGCTGGTCTCCCCTCAATGCCTGCCTCTAGCCACTCAACATAAACTAAACTATCCATTCTGTTTGCCTATTCAGCGTTGAATGCCCTAGTTATTGTGTTATGCCTTTGTTGGGTTTTACACACTTAGGGAACATGGAGGTCATAATATTGAAAAAAAAGAGAGAGAGAGAGAGAACCTGTACTTTGCTGCTACTCAACTGTTGAAGGATGCAGGATGCTCCCTAGGAGTTTATGAAGTGGGAAAAGTTGTTTGGAATCACATAAATTCATTTGCAATGTCTTTTTCCATTTCTTTCCAGCATAGGCTAGTGACATGCGCACATGCTATGGATTCAGAATGTCTGAGTTTGAATCCCAGTTCTGCCACTTAAAAGCTGGGCAACTTTGGGCAAGTTATAGGACCTCTCTGTGTCTACAGTCCTCATCTAGAGGACAGAAATACTAATACAGCTTACCTCATAGAGTACACAGGAAAATTAAATATTTGCGAAGCTCTTAGAATACTGCCTGACATGTACAAAGTGTTACATATGTATTTTTTAAATAAATTGGGTTATAGAGGTTAATATTGGAGTTTGTATGGTTATATCCAACCAGGGTCAAGCCTGAAAAGCCTATTACCACTATTGGGCCAGTTGTTGCTGGTAGTTTTTTGTTTGTTTTTATTTATTTGTTTTTTCTGTTTTCTGGGTTTTTGTTTTGTTTTTTAATCATTTCCATCCAACTCTTCTGAGGCCAAGGTTTTCCTTGGCTGCCCTCCTACCATACGCTCCAAGGGTTTTCAGATCTGAGATAATCTGATGGAATCCCTGAGTTTTAACCCCTTCGTCACACACTGAAGGACTTCAATCAAGGCTACTCAGCCTCTTCTAGACAAGAGTTTCTTTGGCTGCAGGAGTTTTTTGTTCCCCCTTGCCCCCAGTGGTTGACATCCACTTCGAAACATTGAGACTGATCTGACTTTTTTATTTTAATTATCATTATTCTATAGGCAACTTCTTCAAACCAGTTTTGAGAAGAGCCATTTTTAAGTCACCATGATGTTCATGATTAAATATAACCCTGTTAGCAGACTGACAAAAACAAAAAAGAAAGCAAGACATCGTGAACACAATACTCTTCAAAACTTCATAATTAGCTAAAATAGTTTTAATGTATGAATCACGAGATTTAGTTTAGTTATGCAAATTATAGCCTAGAGTCTCATGAAAAACAGTCAGACCAGAACACAGAGAATAATTTTGTTTGCTTTGCGATTAGGTCTCTTATTATTAATTAGGAAAAAGTTGGTAAACAGAAACCCAGAAAAATACTCTTTTTAATTCTTCCAAAGAAAATGCTCAGTATCATTTTTGGAAATTTTCTTACACTTAAAAAATATTCTTTATTTGCAAGTTAGTAGAAAGGTACTGTAGCAAAAATTAGTGTTTGCAAGATCTGTTTCTTACTGTTATTTATTCTGGTCACATATAGTTTTAAGAAGAATAAACGGTGACTCTCCAGCAACTTTAGTGATTTAACAGAGCCATTCTGAATTTTTTTAAAAAGAAATATTTGTAGAATTTTAGATTCTTCTAGTCCGTTACCTTATCTTTCGAATGAGAAACTTGAGAACCACAAAACTCACTAATTATACCCAACTAAGTGAGAACAGACTACAAAAGCTAATGATCAGGGAAAATACAAGAGGAGAATTTTTTTTAATTAACTTTTTGCCTTTTGACATGTTTTTCTGTTTTACTTACAATAAATATTATTGAGGTTTTTAAAATAGTCTACTTTAAACAGCAAATTGGCTCAACAGTGATTCATATTAAAGAGAAAGTGAAAACAGATCCCGGATTTCACAGCATATACTGATGAGTAAGAAGAAATGAAATTAAAATTATTACTTTCAATTCATCTACAGGTCTTAGTAATTGAAATATGAAAGTTTAATGGGGAAAAACTTAAACCAATATGTTTTCGAGGCAAAAGTGAGTTATACAAATTGAATAGGACATAATTATAGGACTTTATTGTCTGGTAAAGAGAATGAGAAAAATATTTAGAAAACTATAGTAAACAAAAAATGAACAAATGTTCACTAAGCACAGCAAAATGTTTTCGGGGATCAGAGAAGATATGTAGACTAGTAGGGATGGCTCTCCTTAACACCTGTACATGATGAATCCCCAGCTGAACCTTTCTCTGGAACTCCTGCCTCATCCAGCTGCCAACTAGAAATCTCCACTTGGATATCTAGCTTAGTATATCCAAAGCTGAATTTCCAGCCTAACTCCCCAAAACCTACTCCTGTACAGTCTTCCTCATCTTGAGTGATGGCAACCATCCTTCTAATTGTTCAGGCCACAAACCTTGGCATCGTCCTTGTCACCTTTCTGTCTCTCTCATATCTGATCTATGAGGAATTCCTACTGACTCTGCCTTCAGTAGATATCCAGAATCTGACAGCTTCTCCACTTCTACCATCCTGGTCCAAGCCACCATTGTTTCTCACCTAGATTATTAAAGCAGCCTACTAGCTGCTTTCCTTGCCTCCACCCTTTCCATCCCTCACAGCTTTTTCTTAACATAACATGGATCAGAACTCATCATTCATTTTTCTGAAACCTCCTATGCTCTCCATTTCTCTTGAAGTCCTGCATGATTGGCTATGCTTCTCAGCCTCATCTTCTGCTACTCTCTCCTTTGATTTTGCTTCAGCCATATTGGCCTCCTACATACCAGACAGACTCTCATCTCAGGACCTTTGCACTGGCTTTCCCCGCAATCTGAAATGCTCCTCTCTCTGATATTTGTATGGATCACATCTTCAACTTTCATCTTCTTAAAAGGGCCTATCCAGGCCATTCTATTTTTAAATTGAATCCTCCCCTCCCCGCCACCTCCAACATCTGATTCTCCTTATAGGCTCTATTCCCTCCCCGCCCCCTCCACCCCCATGGAACTTATCTTTAAGCTTACTATATAATTTATACATCCTTTTGGGGGAGGGTGATTTATTTTGTGTTTTGTTTTCTACATCCTTCAGCTAGAATATCAGAGGGTAGGATCCTTATTTGTTTTGTTCACTGCTGTATTCCAAGTGCCTGGAAGAGTGCCTGACACATAGCAGGAAGTCAATAAACATTTGTCCATAAAATGACTAGGTTGACTCATGAGGAAATTAGGGTTATTTCAAAAAAAAAAAAAGGAGATAATGAGTACTTTCTAAACAACCTTGGATCACAGCCCCCTTTGTAAGTCTGGTGAATTGTAGGTACCTCCTTCCTAGAGTGATGTACATATGCAAATTTACGCAAACTTTTTCATTCATTTCCAGGAGGCTCACTTATACCCTGAAACTCATCCATGAACCCCAAATTAAGAACCTGTGTCCTAGGCAGAAAGAGCAACACAGACAAAGGCTTAGAAGTGGGAATGTGTGGCTTGAGTTAGAGACTCTCTGGTGAATTGTAGGTACCTCCTTCCTAGAATGATGTACATATGCAAATTTACACAAACTTTTTCATTCATCTCCAGGAGGCTCACTTATACCCTGAAACTCATCCATGAACCCCAAATTAAGAACCTGTGTCCTAGGCAGAAAGAGCAGCACAGACAAAGGCTTAGAAGTGGGAATGTGTGGCTTGAGTTAGAGACTCAAAAAAATTGTCTTGAATATATGATAAAGTAGGAGAGTGATACAATGCAAGTTTGGTATATATTGTATAGCACCTGGAGTGCCAGTGTAAAGATCATTTCTATTTAATGTGAAAGGTGATATTAGGAGCTCTGCCCGGTGATTTTGCTTTATGTTTACCTTTAATTCAATGTGAAACTGCACACTTTACTTCTGTCTTCAAGTCTGGAAATTAATAGAATTTCCGAAAGACAAATTCCCTCTTCTTATAAAAGGTATAGATAAGTATTTCATCATTATGACAATTAAAATGCACCCATGCCCCTATTAAAACTATTCCAGTTTATCAACTTACTTCCATTACACTTCTGAGAGCATGTCTCAGTTGTAACATTCTACTTAGTATCTGATTATTATAGCTGTCATTTGATTCAATGAGAACGAAGTCTTCAGTTTGATATTGTCCATCTTATGCTTTGTTTTAATTGTTATTTGGGGGATATCTGGAAGAATTTCTCTATTACTCAAAGGCTCTAAAAACCCCTCTGAATGTGAGAATACATAAAATGAGACCATCTGGGCTCCTAGCTTCTTTCCCAGAATGTCTTCTATACTTTAAAGAGGGTAAATAAACCATCTGTGTTTTCTATCCCCCACACTGAAAATATGTTCTACGTTCCAGTTACAATTGCTGTGTAACAAACCACTTCAAAACTTAGTGGCATAAAGCAATCATTTTATGCTGCTCACAGATTCCAAGTAAAGAATTTGGACAGGGCACAACAGGAATGGCTTATCTCTGTTCCACAATGTCTCGTCTCAGCTGAAAATACTTGAAGAACAGGAGCAACATGAAGGCTGGAGATTGAAATCACATGGAGGATTACTCGCTTACATGTGTGATTGAGCTAGAGGGCTCAAAGGCCAGGATTGTGGACTAATGTGTCTAACTTCCCATGTGATTTATTCTTCCTCACAGCATGGCGGCCTCAGGGTAATCAAGTTTATGTGGTGGCTCCAGTGCATCTGTTCCAATGAACATGGTGGAAACAGTGTCGCTTTTTATGACCTAACCTTGGAAATCACATGGCAACAGTTCTGCCATAGTCAAGTAGCTACACTGCCTCCGTTCAAGGAGAACAAAGACCCACCTCTCTGTGGGAAGAGAGGCAAAGAACAGCATGGCCTTTTCTTTTTCAAACACCACACTCTCAAAATATAAGCATCTTTATAGAGAGTGTAGGACAGATTACTTACTACAGACTTGTTCTCTGTAGGTGTGAGACATAGCTAGATTCACCATTTATTCAGTGCTAGCACAAAAAAATGCAATTAAGTCCTAAGTTTGAGAAACAAATGATCAGATTAACAGAAAAAAAAAAAAACCCTATGTTTTGAGGGGCTGTAGAATCTATGTGGTTAGCACAAAGATTCCCAGAAAACATGGAACCAGAACTCTAAAACCAGGAGTGGGAGGGGACATGAGTTGGACAACTAAAAATAAATAATTTATAGGCACGATCAAATTATTTATAGCTTGGAGTTCTTAAACATGTGTCAACCACTCTTTTCAAAAATCTACTTTTGTGTGGAGAGCTTGTTCTTATTAATCTACGTTGAGTTGTTATATTGTCTGCACATGTTAAGCCTCTGCGAGTGCAAATAAACCCTCTGGGGGGCAGAATAAATGGATTCTTTCAAAGATCATGAGTGAGACAATTTCCTAATATTATCCTCACATTTGGAATAGTTCACAGGCCTCTCTTTACCCCATGAGGTGAGCTGATTACTCCCAGAGCAGTGAACATATAGTTAGGCCCAGATTAGCCATTTTGCCTTCTCTTCAGCAGATCCACTGGATTATAGCAACAGACAGTATGTCCTGAAAAAATTTGGATTGAGAAAGAGGAAGGAAAGGATGACTCTTAAACAGGCAGAATGTCTCATACCTTCTTTATACCAGACAAAAGTTCACACTCCATCATTTCTTTCTTGTCAGTCTAAACATGTGAAGCTAGAGTTCTAAAAAGTCTCTCAGGTTGGAATAAACACCAGGAACAGCAAAAGATGGATGTGCTTATTAATATTTACTTGAAAATTGGTTTTTCAACATTGGCATAGAGCATCATTTTAGCAGAGAGTTCCAAGCTGTAGTTGCATTTCAGCAATCTTCCTTTGACACCCAGCATAATGGCATCAGTCGCACTTTGTCATGAGAGTTTTCTTTCCATGTTCAGTTTTTCGCCAAGAACTCCTCCCCCTGAAATGGCAAAAGGGAACAGGAGGGAACATATCTTAACTTACAGGGTAGCATTTCTGCTTTTGTAGCCTTTGACAAAGCACCTCCTGCAGGGCCGAGCACATAGTAGGGCCTCTGTAAATGCTAGTGGAATTGCATCAACCCTCTAGCCCAGCCAAACTGTGGGATTTCATATGGGATTTCATAGGAGAATTTCAGAAGAATCAAGGGAATATTGAAGTGGCCCGGCTGGAAAGGTGATTTCTCAACATTGTTTCTTGCACTGGGGCTCGTGGGCCGTCAGGTTTTTAGTGCTCCTCTGAGGAACAAGAAAATATAAAGAGATCTTTTTGTAAACCTAAATTTTCTATAAACTTAAATTTCTTCAAACTAAAAGACTCCCCCTTTCTTCTGAGAATGTCCTTCTAACCTTTTTGAGTGGTGGAGGGCATAAAAATCTTTCCTTTCTAAAACGGTGTTGGCAGTAAACGATAATTGTTTTTCCTTGTGAATGTTCTTCTTTGGCAAAATGAAGTGTTGGCAACTCTAGCAGACCCCAAATTTGTTTATTGGTTTGCTCTTTTCATCATTCCATGAACTGTGAGGATCTGGGAACTTGCACACCAGGCAATTGAGAATTTTTCCCTTGTGCTTTTAGAGAAACTAAAGAATTCTTTAAATAGTACAATTGGCAACAAGGTTAATAAATAGCTATACCACCTTATTTGAGAAAAAAATAGTACTTATCATTCGTACATGCTATAATTCAGATGTAAACACTTATAAACAAGCAGACAAGTTCAAGGTTGTTATTGTAACACGATACTTAAATATGCACACATGCTCTTTCACGAAGCAAAAAAACAAAAATATATCTACACACAGATACAAGAGGTGGCAGTCTGCTTATAAGGAATTGCTTTGTGTTTTCATTGAAAACCTACATCATCACAAGACATTCCTGGTTCTGCTGCCTGAGCTACTGACATACAGACCTGGCCTCAGTGGATGAGTTCATTATCCCTTTCTAATTGCAAACAGACTTTCAGATGTGTTTATTACATTTTAAATGAAATATGCCTAATGTTACACACTGCTAGCCCAGGGATCAGTCAGTGAGATCCGTTGCTCCTTTTCTATCCCTAGTTCTTACCTGCAAATTCCAGCCGAGGTTCTGGACCCCTTTGAGTAATTGCCACTTTGGAATCAACTATCTATGTGCGCCGCTGTAGGAATACCGTGGGGAAGCTGAGCCACATCATAATTATATACAATTGAAAAAACCCTACTTATATATTTTTTAATTACATATTTCCAAGACTGGTGGCATTTTATGACTGGACGTGTAAAATCTCCAATTATAATTGTTTTCAACAGAGCAGGGGATTAGATCAAGAACAGAGTTTTCATTTTTTAACTACATAGTTTCTTTGCTTATTCTGATTTTGATAAACACCTAGATAGATGGTATCTCAGAGAACTAAAAAAATAGGGTACAGAATAATAGTACTGAGAATATTTTTTTGTTGACACGCCAATAAACAGTTTTGACTGTTTATTTTATGTGAAATACTTGTAGGCATCAGGCACTCAAGAAGGAATGAGCCACTATTTCTGCCCAAAGCAGCTCATATTTTACTAAAATAGAGAAATTATTACCCATTCTACAGATAGTTATTGAATGCCTACTGTGTGCCACGCACTATTCTAAGAATACTAAAATACTCAGGTATTTATGTTCTGTGGTTAATTCATTTAAAAACTATAATGTGGGTTTTCTCATTCCAGACTCATGATGAAAGATTTGGCATTATTTGCTAAAGTTTAAAATGCATACCATTTCAGTAAATATACTCCTTTATGTCTATTGTAAGACATGCTATCACATTATGGCATATAAGCAAGCAGGTTCAAAGATGTTTACTTCCACATCGTTTATTACAATAATAAGTTAGAAACAGGTTAAATGTTCATTTTTAGTAGGGGAACTGAGTGAAAAGGCACAGAATGGAACAATGCGCACGCACACACACACACATACACCACATGCATGCATGCATACATATAAAATATGTTTAAAAACACACATAAAATAATACTATAAATTTTCTAAGATTTACATATACAGGTAAAATAAGTATAAAAAAATACAAGCCATACCTCTGGGGAGAAGAAGAGGTTTCTGGGTGATATGATTAAAGGGACATTTTTGCTTTTTCTATATCTTCTTTTTAAATAAGGAGATTTTATTCTGAAATACTTTACAACTCAAATTAATTAATAAAAATTAACTTTCAAAATACAATAGTCTAAAAATTAGCATTAGAGTAAAGGCGGGACTCCCAGCTATGGAGATTCCATAGGGGAGTAATTGGTACCATAAGCGTAGTAAGGTGCTTAAGGGAGAATGAGGAACCAGAAAAATATCAGTTGGGCCTTGAAATATGAGTAGGAGTTTCCTGACTTAGCCAGAGTGAGAAATAGGTGGAGCAGGGCAGGCAAAAGGACCAGCTGAAAAATAAAAGAAGAGTAAATTTTGAAAAACATAAATAATTCTATCTGACTCAAGCATGGCTTGCGTGCCTGGGAAAAGGTGTGGCGTTTGGAAAGCAGTGATCGAACCTGAAGTGAGGCTGGAAAACCAGGTAGAAGCCAAAGCCAGGAGAGCCTGGGGTGACATGCTGAAGAAGTAGTTGTGTAACATGCAGGTACTTATGTTAGTTTCCTGTGGCTGCCATCACAAATTATCAAAATTTTGGTGGCTTAAAACAACAGAAATTTCTTCTCTCATAGTTCTGAAGACCAGAAGTTTGAAATTCAGGAAGGCCTAGCTTTCCCCAGGGGCCCTGGGGGAGAATCTTTCCTTGCTTCTTCCAGTTTTTGATGATGCCACGCATTTCTCAGCCAGTAGCTCCATAATTCCAAACAGGGAGTAATCTCCAGCTTCACATGGCTTCTCCTCTTCTGTCTGTGTCTCTCCCCTGTGTCTCTTATAAGGATGCTAGTCATGGGATTTAGGGCTCACCTGGGTAATTCAAGATGATTTCATCTAGAGATTCTTAATTTGGTTACATTTATAAAGACTCTTTTTTTCCAAATAATGTCATATTCACAGGTTCTCGGTTTAGGATGTGGACAAATCCTTTGGCAGGGCAGGGGAGCAGGAGAGACATTATCCAACCCACTACAGTGTTTTAGGGCAAATCATAAGTAGAGAGGTTATATTATCATATTTGATTTCTTAGCAGGTGGTACAGGCAGGTCAAGCCAGAGAATTTCTCAAGGACTAGAGATGTTTTTGATAATTGTTAAGAGCAAAACACCTTCCATGGTTTCTGACATGCTGATTATTGAAATAATGAACAAATGAATGAATTTACAAGCAAACCAGTACAGGAAAGATTGTAAACGTTTAGAGATGAGAGGAGTGCTTGTCCCGTGGGAGGTGCTCATTAAGCGTTTTCAAATAAATGTTGCGCTAGGAACAAAAATTACTCTTGCATATAGGTGTTTCTTATTAGGCCAATCAAAAACACACAAAGCCAGTGAAGCCTTACTGGACAAACATAAAGTTAATTCATTCAACAAATATTTATGGAGCATTTACTGTGATTTTGTAGATAAAGGGTGAGAATGTTCCCAGCTCTCATGAACTAACCATATATAAACAATGTACAAACCAGGAAAAAAAGCAGAGTAATAAACGGAAAAATATAAATAAAATACAATAGTGTGAGACTGGAGTGGTCAGGGAAGGCCTTGCCAAGGAGGTGGCATTGGACATTGAACCCTGGGAAAATCTGGGTGGTGGGTATGACAGGTTCACAACTACTATCCATAACTTGAGGAACAAGACTGGCCTGTTTGAAGGACAACGAGAATGGTTTAAAAGGGGTGTGCGATGAGGACCGAGAAACATATAGGGGCCACATCATTTAATATCTTGGAGGTCAAAGCCGAAGCCATTGGAGGATATTAAAGAGGAGCAAGATGTGGTCTGATTTCCATTTAAATCCTGGTTTCTCAACCTTGACACTATTGACATTCTGGGCCAAACAATTCTTGTTTTGCAGTCTTTCTTGCACGTTGGAAGGGGTTTACATGCCAGTAGAACCCACTCTCCCCAGTTATGACAACCAAAAATGTCTCTAGACATTGCCAAATGTCCTAGGGTCAGTTAGGGGTGGGGGGACAAAATCACCTCCAGATTTGACTTAAATAAATTGATTTAAATAAATCACTCTCTGGCTACTATGAGGATACGTTTTTGTAGAGGAGGCACTAGCAGAAGCCAAAGACCAATTTGGAAGCTGTGTTATGCTCCAGGTAAGAGAAGATAGAAGATTGTGGTTTCTCATTGCAAAGAGAGAGAAAGAAGTAAATGTGGAATTTGTGGGATTTAGAATCACAGGATTTACTGGTGGATTAGAAGTGTGAGCGTGAGAGAAAGATGAGAATCAAAAGAGGTTTGTGGCCCGAGCAGTTGGGTGAATAGTGGTACCTTTTACTGACATGAAAAAGAATAACAGAGGAACAAGGTTGAGGGGAGGGCACAGTGGGAAGGAAAGTCACATGTTCTGATTTGGATGCGTTTTTTAGAAATATCTGTTAGATGTCCAAGAGAAGAATGAAGTCAAGTAGGCTGTTAGACATACAAGTCTAGAGTTCAGGAGAGTGGTCTGGGGAGAGGTATAATTTTTGGAGTCTTTGGCGTGTAGATGGTTTTTAAAGACATGGTCAAGATGAGATTTCAGGGAGGTAGGAAGAGGGGAAGAGGAAAGAGAAAGAAGACAGAAGAGGGGAAAGGGTATGGCAGAGAAAAAGGGGTCCTTGGACTGAGCTTGGGGTCCACAACACTTGAAGTTCTGTTAGAAAAGAAGACAAAATAAGAAATCAAGAAAGAGAGCTCAATAAATAGGGGTTCAGAAAAACAATGAAGGATATTCAAAGGCACATAAAAGACCTTACACTTTTGAGATGTTGCTTTTTTTTTTCTTTTGAGCTAGAAACACTTTGAATGGTAAGCATTCCCAAAAGTCAGAATAAAAAATCTTATTAGTGTTGAAAAGTCCTAAATGTTTCTTCTCCTTTAGCCATTTTTAGCAATAAAGTCTGGTCTATAGGCTAGTTGCTCAATGTTCTAAAGCACTTAAAGAACTAATTGTTTCGTATTCTTAAGATCTGCATTTTCAGATTTGTATTCTCTCTGGTAATAGAAAAGGGATTGTAGACTTCCTCTACAACCTTGACAGTGGATAGATCATATAAACTCTCACAATCCCTTCTAACACTGTCAGTCAGTGCTAATACCTATTAGTGACTTGACCTATGTCCAAATAAAGAAACCATTTTTTTTTTGTCTTAGTTTGGTGTCCCACCCCAGGTGATGGGAAATAATAGACAGGAAAGAAGTGAGCCAAAAGTCAGAATAGCTCACAGATGAGAAGCCATAACAATACCTGGCTGGATAGAGTCTAGGGTAAGAAAACTACTTATATTAACTTTTTTTTTTAAGTGAAGGAGGCTCATGATTCCATTAAGTCTTCAAGTATGTTTTGATATTTCAAGCCGCTGGCAAACAAAGTCAAGTTCAAATTGGAATCTAATTAATCCTTGAGAGGCCCAAGCAGATTCATGGGCATGGTGAATGGTCAGAATAGGAAGGCTGAGTGGACAAAGCTGGATGTGGAAGCCAGGGACTGGAGTCAGCATCTAAGATGACAGCACATTTGGACATGAAGATACATTCACGCATTATGCTCACACTGTGCAAAAGGAAATAGAGGAGAAAAAAGGAATGGAGTACAAGGATTGGGAACAGATGAGAAAGTCTCAGGACCAATTGTCCCATGACAGGACATTGCAGCCGGTAAGTTCCCAGTGAGGAAACAGGTTGACTAGTCGAGGAGACTCTAACTCTAACGGTGTGGGTAGGGTTAAGAGAGATCAGTGAGAGATGAAGAAGTTTCCTGGTACCGGCAATAGCAAGCCTTCTTTACATGTCCAGACTTGAAGGGTACAAGGAGGAAACAGTTACCAGATTGTGGAGAGGGCAGGAGAGGGCCACTGCCCAGGAGCTGGGGCCTTTGTGATAGAATACAACCAACCTGCTGTTTCCATCTGGGCGGCAGCAGAGGAGTGAGCGTCTCAGCCTCAGTCCCCTCATACCTGCCAATCAGTCTCCAATCAGAAGCCAGAGTAGGTGTCAGCTTCCTGGGACAAGAAGAAGAGTTCAGAGTAGATCTGGAGGGGCAGATGGAAAGCTTCCATTACATGCTCCCCCTGGTAGGAATGGGTTCAGCCTAACGTGTATGTTCTGCTCTTCAGAGGGAACAGTGTCCTTCTTCAAGTGTTCATGATTTTAGCAAAAATTTAGCTACATTGAGCAGTTCTAACCTGAATTTTGTGTAGGAAAGAACTGTAGGACCACATCCAGAAAAACTCTACAGGGGAGATTCTAAGATTACTTTGTTTCTCCTTTTTACTTGTATATCTTTCCTGAAACTTATACCTTTTATTGGGTTCAAGAAGCACTGATTATCTTCCAGGCTGAGAATAGACTTTACCGAAAACTTAAAGCAGAGATAAATAAACTAGGTTGTCAAAAAAAAACAATAAAAAATCATTAGTGCAAGGTGCTAGGCACCAAAACTTTTACAGGGTATCTGCCAGGGAGGAAATAAAGCCTGGAAAACTATCCCCTATCAGCATATTTCACCTCTGAAAAATTATTAGCTTCGAACAAGCCAATGAATATAAAACCCTACGCATAGTAGGTGAGCCAACACCCTCTCAGTGATGATGATGTATTTCTACCGCCATGTCATTGGAGCCGAATTACCTCATAATAATGAGCTATCTCATGTCTACAGAACCCTGGGCGTTGTAGGCAACATCACCGCCATCAATTCTAAACTGTTACGTTTCCTGGACTAAGTACTATTATTGTTTCAATACCAGTGGTTACCACCTTACTGAGGAGCTGTGCAATAATATGGTGATAGGTGAGTCAGGTGAGGTGACTGGTTTCTTTTGGGTCCTTTGGCGGTTATGACAAATTGTTAGGATTGATAAAGAGACTAAATGGGCTATTACATATTAGTTAAATAATGAATGCGTTTGTTTGAAGCAAACTTGGATTCTTTTGTTATCTATCAGTTTATAGATGATCATCACCTATTGGATGAGAGAATCAGTACAATCCCCTCTACCTCTAAATTCTCTGACGATGCATAAACATACAGATGCATGCTGGGACACATGTACCATGTTCAAAATTGAGGTTCTATTTGTGATAAGCTACAAGCATTTAGCTGCCCCATTTTTTTGAGTGAGAATGATGAAAAGCATGGACTCCAAAGCCAGACTCCCAGGATTCAAGTTTCCACCGACCATTTACTAGCTATGTGTCCTTGAGGGGCATTATTGAACCTCCCTGTGGTTCAATTTCCTCATCTATGAGATGTGGATAAAATTACATCTACCTCTTCAGGATTAATGAGGAGTAAATGAGCTAATCCATGTAAAGCTCTTAAAACCACAGCTGACCCATAGGGAGTACCCCATAAATGTTAGCTCTTAGAGTATTATTTTATTGCAGGTCTAATGCATTGCCCTGTTTATTATGAAAACCTCAAAGACAAGCTATTATTATTTAATTGCATAGAATCTGCCACATAAAATGGTATTTTTCCTACTCCACTTTGGGTATCTTACCATTTCCCTACCCACCAAAATACTACCTTCCTGTAAGCCCATTTATCAACCACTCCAGAAAAGTGCCTGATATATAACACGTAGTAGGGACTCTATTAATGTTTGTGGAATGCATGTAGTCCAATAGTACACAATTCCAGTTAGTCTCAAAATATTATCTTTTTTTAGGATAGAGAACACTGAAAGTAAAAGAAAATTTTTCCCCTGTGAGTAATCACTAGTCCTATGGCCATGTCTGTATGTCACCTTATAACCCATGCTTGGCTCTAAAACTGATATCCTCCTGCGAGGGTCAACAGTACACATACTATTCCTGAGTAGTAGATTTTTTAAATTTGGAAACAGTCTTCTGCTGACAAATGTGTAAAAATGCAACTACCTGTACAATTCCCTATCACTTTGACAGCTGTGTAGAGCAAGAAACTACACTATTTTTATTTGGCATTCATGGACACTTAAATGTTTCTCCCAAAGTCTATCTGTTTCTGATGGTATCAGGCTGTCCCAGGAACTGTTCAGCTCAATGCATCCATTTGGGTTTCTCACACAAACACACACACACACACACACATGCACGCACGCACACACTGCGGAAGCAATTCCAACACAAATATTGAAGACATGCAAATCTGAACTTCTGTTTCCTTCTGGAGGAAATGAGAACTCTACCAGGGTGTCCTTAGTTAGGCACTGGTCCCATTTCCAGCCCCACGTGGCCCCTAGAGCCTACCCAGTAACCAAGTATAAAACGTGGACTTGGAGGGACTGGGTGGGCTCATTTTGCAATCATGAAAAATGTCTTGTTTTCCTTCTGTGTAATCTTCTTTCAATTCATTATGTTAGTTCATTTTTTTTTTTTTCGGTATTGCTTGAGAAATACTGAGTAAGTGATTAATAACCTGTCTTGGTTTTGCTCTTGCTCTCACTGGCTTGTGGAGAAATAATGTGACCTACAGATGTTTGAACAAATAGTACATTGTGTTAATCACAGATTCCGCTCAGACATGTCCCACGCAATTGAGCTTATCAGCACTAAAAGAACAGGTATTCCTGAACTTTGTCTAATTGTCTTTTCTTTCCTTGCTTTTCTTGTTAGACTAAATACCAACCATATTGAAAAGGGGACTGAACAAAACAGTGTTCAGAGCTGCGTATTGCTTTTGTCCTCTACAGGCCAGACAGAGGGAAAACTGTGCAGATATGCATATGTAGAGGTCATATAAACAGCCCTAACAGAATAGGAGCATTCTTATATGCTAGACATGGCATTGTGTAGGACAGATATTTCTTTAAGTAAAGATAAAAAAGCAATTTATATAAAGCATGGTAATAGCAAATAGGGTTTCGTAAGTAGGTAAAAATTACCAGGCAGAGTAAATCAAGTCATCTTTTATAGTATGTAGTATGTAGTTTCATTTAAAATAGGTAATTAATGAAAACTGAAAATCTCTGGGCTGCTTTATAAAAAAGGTTTAGTTGGGATTTTTAGATAAAGGAAATGGAAGGAGACATAATTTCCAATTTGAGTCATGTTCTCTAGATAAGAAAATTCAAACAAGGTTAGAGTTACCCAGGAGAGGCATATGGTTAAAATTTAGAACCCAAATTTTAGAGCCGGCAGGGATCTTTGAGTCACTTCATCCATCGTGCCCATTTTACAAATGTGGAAAATAAGGCACAAGAGGATTAGGTCACACTGCCAAGGTCATATGGCTCATTGGTAGCCTAGCAATAGCCAGAACCCCCTTTTTTAATCTGAGAGTCTTGTATTTTTCTTGCATTACTGCCCACCACCTCTTCTTAGTCACGATTTTTTTTAATTCAAAAATATTTGTTAAGCACATAGTAGTAGATAGACATAGGAGTGAAGTGTGCAATTTAGATGAGAAAATAGAATATGAAAGTTTATCACATCACCCATCAAAGTTATATTTTTCATCTGCAAAAGAGAGACAGCTGCAAAGCATTTGATCTTAACAATGACAATTAAAATGAATGTCATTTGAAGTTGCAAAATCACCACATTGCATTAGCACAAGACTCTGGCATATGTGCACAAGGGGACTTTACAGATGTCTTACAGACTTGGTTTATGTAGGCACTTTAGGGAACATATGGAACCTGTGGCGTTCCATGGTAAATGTGGATTTATAGCACCGCCGTCACGAGCCAGAGTGGCTCACTTCTACCTGAGGGAGCAGCTGAGGTGATGCGATGCCTCTGGCCTGTGAATCAATGGCATAGGAGCCCCTGAAGGAAATTTTGTCCTCGGTGGTACCATCAGCTTCATCTTGTACTCCTGCTATGCATCATTAATAGGCATTCGATGTCAATGAAAGATCTATTTTATTTAAACTTTATGAAGGATAACTAAGCATTACCCAGAAGACTAGATGGTTAAGAGAGAAATCCAGGTTAGTGTAAATGTTCTCTGCTTTTATAATAAACCCAACATAGACGGTTTTTACTTTTCCTCCAATTTTTGTGTTTAGTATATATGGTACATACCCCCTCCCCTGATTTATTTCTCCTCCAAATGTTTTAAGTGCTTGAGATTAGAGAATGAAAGTAAAATACATATAAAGCTGAGCTTCATGAAGACTCGGCTAATAGGTAACTTCAGGATCTTTAGTCTGTAAGATACTGATAAAAATGTGTGTCTCGGTTCCTCATAAGGTAGCATTTCAACATCTCATAAAGAAGCTGTCAGAGAAAACAGCCTCTGATTAAAAAAAAACACACACATAATACCAAACAGAAAGGAGCAATGAGATGAATGCAGAAACTATTACTGTGAATGTAAAGTACCCTCTGTATGATGGCATCTTTCCTAATTATTTAAGATTGCTTGTAGAATTGATTTTATGTAAACACAACAACACTCAGCAACAGCGGCTCCTCACAGGCAACATAAGTTGTTGGGGATTTATTGACCTGTCGTTCACATGTGTTACTTTACTACCTCTTAATGGTCTGTTTTGATAGTCTTGGTGTGTACAAACTCTCCGCCATCAGCTCCAAGCACCGCGCATTGACAGGTAGCTGCCACAGAGATAAAATAAGGAACCCCAGGCCGGAACATAAGGGGCATGACATCTTCCTTATTTTCTAAACCAAATGCAGGTTTTCCTCAACACTGGAGTGGGAGATGAGGAGTCTATATCTTCTACTTTATACTATTTCTTGAGCATGGAAAGCATAGAAAAAGGCTGGATTCAGACCTAGCTTCAGATCCCAGTTTCATAGGTATATCAGATCACATCTCTGAGCCTCAGAGGCTGATCAGCTATAAGACAGGAAAAAATTGGTACCTGTCTGGTTCCCAAATGTCTTGAGGAATTACAAGGACAAAATGGGAATAATGTGCTATACGAATGTATGGTCAAATACACACACACAAACTAACTCTCTCTCTCTCTCTCTCTCTCTCTCTCTCTCTCTCTTTCTTCGTCCCTCCCTCCCTTTCTCCCTCCTTTCCTTCCCACCTTCCCTCCCTTCCTGTATCTCTCATAATTCAAAGTTGTTAGCAAGATAGCTTGGGAAATACAAACAGCTATTCTTGGCCTTGGGGGTGGCTTAAAAGACAAGAGACTAAGATTCAATCACTGCTCGCAAAGAGCTTACAGTCTAATAGAGGAGATGCCACATTTTAGGGATTCTAAAGTGTGTTTATTTAAAATTATAAAGTCTCTGAAATTAAATGTATCTCATAATGGATGGTGCATCATGTTTGAATAAACAGACTTTTTCTTTTTGGGTGACACATGAAATAATGATGCCTCGTCTTATACTCAGTGGTGTCTTAGAGTCAATGAAATATAGTAATATGGCCTCGCAGATAACTTTCCTCTTGGATGGAAGGAGCTAGAGGAAAAGGGAGATGGAGGGCAGATGCTGAAAGACTTCACGGAAAAAGGGACTTTCGTAAGCTGCATGGCTGGAAAATTAACATTGGACTGGATAGGAACTAGTTTGGGTGGAAAGATGATAAATTTTACAAGCATTCAATTTTAAAATTCAGCAGTTTCCTATTACATCAAAAGAGAAATGTAAAGAAAAGAATCTGATTAAGTAATAGGAGGAAGTAAAATAAAAGGTAAATGCTGCTCTCCTTCCCACCCACCATCCTTTGCCCCACTTAACAGAATGGTAGATTTCTAGAGAGGCTCCAGGGTAATCAGATGCTCCCATGAAGGATGCAGGCCCTCGGACTGGAGCTGACTCCATCCATACCCTTCCCCACGCTATACCCCTTGAGTGAACCCAGTTCTTAATCTAAAACAGAATGTTCGGTCTCAGGCTCTGTGACTGGCCTCTGAAGCGACCCCAATTCGATCCCAGGGCAGAGCAAACAGCCTTACTGCAGGTTTAGTTTTTTCGCAGGCCTTTGCTTTCAGGAATGCAGTTATGTGGCCATTTCCCTGACCTGGCCCTTGTCATAATGAATCCTTCCTTCCCGTTGAATTATTTCCCCCTTTCCTCTAAAAGATTTATCCTGCATGCCAACCTTTAGTGAAACTTTTTTTTTTTTTCCTCAAGAAAAAATAAACAAGCAACCAGGACTTGAGTGGCCAGAGATGGGACAAAATCAAATGGCGTTTCCTGTATTTTAAAAGATTGCAAACTATTCTAAGGATGAAGAAGAATGTTGATATAGCTTAAATGCCCAATTATAACAACTGGAGTTCAAAATCCGATTAATGGCACCGTTGTCTCTCTCCTCCTCTATGTTCCCCTCCTCCTTGTTTCCTGTATTCTCTCCTCTCGACTGGTTTTACTCTGAGATTTTATATTTCTGTTTTCTCAGTGTGACATCGACCCAGGGTTTAACTTTTCTATCATGCATGTTTAGTTTTTTGAACTTTTTTCTCCTATAGAATCCTTATTTCCCACGTTTTATCTATCTCGACCTTTCCATCTGGTTATTTTTACCCTTCTTCCTATTGCTTTATTATTTTCTCTTTCCTGTTTATCATTTCTCTTCCTTCACTCAGGTTTCCGTTTTTCTATTTGTCGAGTTGTTCCACATCCCTTGTAAAATAATTATTAAATCGAGATACTCCCGAAATGTCAGGGTGAAGGCAAATGAGAAGCTGTGCTCTATTATTGTTACTAGTTATTAAAAATAAACTTGACCAAAACGACCATCTTGGTCAAGTCTTGAGGCTGTTAGCGTGCATTTGGGTGAGGTTCCTAAGGAGTACTCTCTTAAAGGAACATTGTCATTTGCCCAGGGTTCAG
>NW_006431210.1:1501239-1535784 GCF_000325575.1 Pteropus alecto
CAATGGCTATAGCCTCCGGTGCCAGACTTCCTGTGTTCAAACCCCAACTCTACTTCTCAGTTTAGCTGTGTAACCTCAGGAAAGTTACTTCTCTGAGCCACATTTGCCAAATAGAGATGATGATATAATACCTCTCTTAAGTTAAACGAGTTTAACTTAGAACCCTTAGAACCATGCCTGTAACACTGTAAATCTATTGAAGTAGCCCTACTATTATTTGTCTTAAGTTACTCGTGTTGGTATTGAACATAAGAAAATACACATTTTGGGAAAAACATTTCCTCCTGCACCTGGGGTTAAGTTTGAGAAAGCTTGAAAGTAGTGATCTGAAAGTTTAGTCCTTGCATCATCAGCAGCGGCATCCAGGAACCTGTTAGAAATGCCAACTCTCAAATCCTGCTGCTCACCCACACTCCAGCCAACTGAATCAGAGACTTCAAAAGTAGGGCCAGGCAATTCAGGTTTTAACAAGGCTTTCAAGTGATTCTTATGATGCTGAAGTTTGAGAACCTTAGACTAATGGATATCCTTTCTACTCTACAGGTGTGTCCAGAATACAGAATATAGCCATATCCGCCTCTCCCCAACCATTGCCAGCAACACGGCGAGCCTTTGTATGGTCCATGATCATGCTCTTTGGAGCAACTCAAGTAGTGAGCAAGCAGTAGGTGTGAGGTGGCAATAGTCTAACTGAGGAATGTTAGCATCATCTCTTCCCACAGTAGTGAATTATCTGGTTCAAAGAGTAGGACTCCAAAAGCGTTGAGTAGATGAAGACAGATCAAAACAAAGAGAGGGCCTTCATTCTCAGAACAGGTAAGCAAGACTAGATAGTCCCGATATGGATTTAAACATTGGTGTCTTTCACTTCTCAAAATAATCAGATCACCTGATAATAAATGTACCATGACCTCTATTTAATGTTCCTAAGTTGTCCACTTTGGGATATATTTGGAACATTTTGAAGTTGATCCTATTTAGGCCAAATCACTGTATTCTCCTTCAGGAGCTCGTTGGTGGCAGAGAAGTTCCTCTCTCAGGGGCATGAACTAGGTAGCTCCATCCATAGATGTGACCTCTGTGGCATTGCCTATGTCCTGACAAGCACCGAGTGATCCACTAGGAACTGTGAAACTCTCTGTTGAATGTCGAGGAAGGTCACGTACGCCTCTCTTGTTAGTTGCATTAAGAAAACACAGCTGATAGCTGCTGCTAGAGACATCCCCAAAGAGACGTTAGCTCAGAGGCCATAACCTTCACCCACAGGCAGACTTCCCAGAAGTCTTCATAGAAGAAATAAAGTAAGAGCTTCTGGGCTGGAAGGCTCATTGCTCCACTGCAGTCTTAGAGCCATAGTACCTGAAGGTATGCTACTGATGCAGCCACTATCAAAATGCCTGTGTTTGGTTAAGATGTTACCATTTATATTCCCGTAACCAGCCAGATTGGTTTGGTTATTTTTATTTTGTAGATGCAGAAACTGAAGTTCAGAGAGGTCGTTCAGAGGACGAAAGGCACAAAACCAATTATAGAACTGAGGTGAGAGCCCATGTCCTCTGAATCCCAATCAAGGGCATTTTCCTCTCCACCATGTGGCCTGTCTGCCAGCCCACAACACAAGATGGCCTGTAGGCCTTCAGCATGAAAAGAGCATGGCTACTCAAGAGGAATGCCCCTTTCTGATTCTAAGAGATGAAAAGATGATGTTCTTACTAGATTTGGCAGACCCTGTACTAATGGCCTCTGTTATCCTCCAATAATTTTTCCAGACTTCAACTTGGTAGATATAGGGGCTTGGCAAGGCTAGAGAGGATGGCCACCATTGGTATAGAAGTGCCATCCGATAGAACTTTTGTGGTTATGAAAATGTTCTATATCTGTGCTTTCCACTATGGCAGCCACCAGATGAGGAACTACACTTTTTTATTTAACGTTAACATAAATTTAAGTAGCCATATGTGGATAGCAGCCACCACATTATACCACATAGGTCTATAAGGTCATTTTATAGTTGGGTGTTAGGATGGGCTCCACTTGGAAGAAGAAAAAATCAAACACATAATTTAACCTCTGTTCCCTCAAACCTCTCAAAATAAAAGAACAAACAAAATCCACTTTCCCTCAAATATCTGGCATGTCTATGTAGAATGACCTGGGCTCTGGGTGCCCCCAGCAAATCCCCCTTACTGCATGGAAGTTGCTAAATTGTCTGGTTGTTATCTGAATAGCCAGTGCAGTGACTCTCTCTCTCTGTCTCTCTGTGTGTCTCTGTGTGTCTCTTTGTGTGTCTCACTGTGTCTATCTGTCTGTCTGTCTCTCTCTCTTTCTCAGAAAACTATTTGTTTTTGCTATTTCCTATGAACCAACAGGGTGGGGTGAGACTCAGTGCATAGACTAACAAGGAAAGGCTTGTCCTCTGTGTTGGGTGGAGGCCTTGTGTTAAGAATTATAAACTGGACCCAACTCCTGCCTTTAAAAGTGAAAAGGCATAGCTGGTGATGGTCCTGCATAGCTGTTGGATGACAGAGTGTTAGGAATTGGGGCAGGGACCATTTCTTCAGCTTTTTTCTTTTTCTTTAAAGCATCAGAGCCCTCACTCTGCAATCACACCCACACACAGAACTGGCACCCTTTTTTCTGGAATGAGGTTGCTATTTCCTCTCACCTGAGACTCTTCTTTTCTTTGCTAGGAGCTCGCAGTGGCAGGAGGTGGGCTGACGTGTGATATATTCGGCACAACCAGTGAGTTGTAGTTTATTTCAGCTGTCTGTGGAACTTTCAGAAAAGAGCAATTTCAGACAGTCCAGCCTCTATATGCTTTTAAGAGTAGAAGACCAGCCAATTCCGTTCATTCAGAAAGCTTCAAAGGGGATATGAAATAAATTGTTTTCCTAATGAAATGCACTTCTTTCCTGCGACGGCATGCTGATAGTAAAAAATTGTGAGGTGCACTGCTTCCAAATTATTACATACTGCATAGCATCTACCATCTGTTTTGTCTTAGTGTACCACAAACTTTTACTTTTGCAGTCATACATTGAATAGTATCCACGGCCCTAATAGGTGCTTGCAGGCAGAATAAAACACACACCTTTCACTCCACGCTGGGCCCTTATTTACCTTCTTAGCCTTATGGTTTGCCATGCACTCCATGTACAAGATACTCTAATCACACAGCTATTGGGCATTTCTGAGATGTGTCCTCTTTTATTATAGCAGATTCAGACTATTCCCTTTGCCTCAAGTCCCTTTTCCTGACTTCTCCACTTGCCAAATGTTTGAAGAATGAGAACCTATCTCCATACATTTACACATTTATTCAATTTGCATTTATGGAGCACCTGTACTGTCAGTCACTGAACAAGACACAATGAAAAGGTGACAGACTAGTTTCCTGTGTCCAAACCAGGCCGTGTCACCTTCTAGCTGGCTAACTTTGGGCATTCAGCTTAATGAACCTCATGTGGAAAATCATGAGAAGGCTGCCTCTCTCAGATGTGCAGTCAGGGAATGAGATGACAGTCATCAGCTTAGCTGAGTGTCTGGCAGGTAGTAATACTCAAAGTTGCTCCTTTCCTCTTTAAAGCTCTGCATCAATCCCACCTGCTCCAAGGGTACTTCCTAAGTTTCACTAGTTGGACTTCATCTCTCCCTCCCATCATGCCCGTAGCATGTTGCCTGGCTCAAGGAGTGCATATTCATTTCTGTTTTGTTTCAGTGATTTACTTGAACTTCAGCCTCCTCAACTAGACTTTGAGTTTTTAAAGGAAATGGTTCATGTGTCTGTCTTCTCTGTAACACCTACATCACTTACATAAAATTCAACATATAGTTTTTGCCTGCCTCCTGTGTGCCAAGCACTGTGTTCGATAGGGCCTATGGAAACAGGTCAATACCCCCATTTCCTGCCTGCACAAAATTTAGGATATAACCCTGGAAAATCAAATGGGCATTATAGCTTTTGTCTGCTTAGCACCTAGTCCTTTCTCTAGAAATTATATCATCCTTCCTATGAAAATTTTTTTCCTGTAACTGGAATCATTGGCCCATGATCTTTACCCTCTCCTATATCCAGGCCCTTTGCCTTGTGACTTCGCGGTCCTTCCCACTGAAGGTACAGTACCCTTCCCTACCCCTTAACTTCGTGCTCAGCTACGTAAGCTGCTTTAGACAATAGAACAGTATAGAATCAGTGTGCTATTTCTGAGCCTGGTCCTTAAGATCTGTGGGCTTTCAATTCCTCTCCTACTCCTCTGTTGCTGCCATAAGAACTTCCCCTTCTGCCTGGGCACCAAAATGAGGCACGCTAATGGAACAGGCCTGAGTTTAACCTACCACAAGGAGCCTGGCTCAGCCAGACCTGCAGCTTAAAGCAGAGCCACCCAGTCTGTGTTGGCCAACCCCCAGCCAACCTGCAGTCGCATAAAAAAAAAAAAAATGCTTATTGTACTTTCCCACTGAGATTTTGTTGTTGTTGGTTTGGCGACAATAGGTGATCCATATGCCGGTCCCCATGCTTGTCCCGCTTGTGTCCTCCTCCGTGCTCTTCTCTCTACCCCAGAGCTTGAAATGTGGTCCCGATGGGATTGCCATCTTCTTGTACCCTCCTTAAATTAGAGCCACAGGTTTTGGTCCAGAGCAAGTACTTGACCCAAAAATGATCAATCAGATTTCTTCCCTAAGGCCCTTCATATTAGAACCAAGAAAAAGGTGAGCTTGAGTCCGGCTGGCAGACGTGATCCCATCCTTCTGATGAGAGGCAGCATGAGAGGAGAGGGGAGGGAGGCTGAGACAGACAGGCAGGGAGCAGAAACAGAGTGACGCACCAACACCAGTGTTCGGAGCCCTGATGCTGAACCTGGGAACCTGGGAAGGACCCCGATTTCTGCTTTCCTCAAGCTTGATTGTTCAGCATTTCCTTAGATTTTGTGAGCTAACCCAGTACAGTCAATTTTCTTTTTTAGCTTAAGCCAATTCGAGTCGAGTTTCTGTCTCTTGCAACCTTAAAAACTTCAGAGACAAAAAAAAAAAATGAGGAAGCAATACAGTCTGATAGAACTATCCCAGGGGCACAAAGGGGGCTGTGTGAGCATAGGGAGGAAGGCACCTGACCCGGCTCAGGGAGTCAGAGAAGGCTTCTGGCGGAAATGAGCAATTAAGCTGACACCTGAAGGATGAGTAGGAGTCGGCCGGAAGAGGGGAGAAAGAGGGAACAGTCTCTGAATGCTTGGAGGCTCATGATGAGAAATGAATTTGGGAAGGTTAACAAGGGACCTGTGTGGGAGGGCCTTGTAAGTCAGCCTAAGGAAGTGGGACTTCTCCTGATGGTAGGTGGGGGCCCTTGAAGGACTTTCAGCAGGCGAGCAGTAGCCTTTTAGAAGGCTTTTTATATGGCTGCACGGTGGAGATCAAGGTCAGGAAACCAACTGGGAGTCTGTTAAAAGCATCCGCATGAGACGAAGGGCTCCTAGATTCTGGCAGGCCTTAGGCGTTCGAATAGGGTTTTCTCTAAGTCAGCGTGCGTGCGTGTGGTATTTGTCAGTCAAATTGAAAACTGGGGAATCAAAGCTACTTTCTCAAAGCTCCCTTTGAAAGGAGCTGTGCCTCCCACTTAAGGTGATGAGGAATCTTCAAGCTTTGATAAGGGGATGATTACTTGGCCACTTGTTCTGTGTTTCTCCTCCTAGGAGGCTCTTCTAAACATGTACGACCCAGGCGTCACCACCCTCGGGCCACCAACTCTTTCTCATTGTTCAAGATGTGCAGGGTTGCATTTGCCCAGAATAAAATGATTCTCATTTACTTACCTAGCAGCTGTCAAAGCCTGAAATTTCATTCTGTAGGCGTAAGCGATTTTTCTTCCGTAAATGTGGCTTCATCTCGAGTTTGTTATCTGCCAGCAACAGTGAACAGTGGTGCTACAGTCTCTCTTCCTTTCTCCTATGAGCAACAATTACAGACCAATTCTGCCAGAGCACAAATGCATCTGTTAGCGATTGTCACTCTTGAGTCATGTGCTCA
The DNA here is from genome assembly GCF_000325575.1 of Pteropus alecto. Classification (NCBI taxonomy): domain Eukaryota; kingdom Metazoa; phylum Chordata; class Mammalia; order Chiroptera; family Pteropodidae; genus Pteropus; species Pteropus alecto. The sequence continues at coordinate 1,507,261 of NW_006431210.1, forward strand.
GGAGCGTTAATAGTTTTGCCGGAAGACCTTCAGATGAAGAAATGGCTTAGTGATATACAACAGAGACCCAAAAGGAAAAAACAGTGGCTTAACTCCTTTTGGAGCTAGCAGGAAGGAATAATTCTGTTTCCTGGGCAGACAAGGGAACGCCGGCTTTGGAAGAACTCAGGATCCAATTCTTTATTGAGGAAAATGAATCCAAAAGGAAGACATAAGGGAAAGTGCTTAGATGAGCTACATTGAATTTCGCCCAGGTTGGCCTTATTCCTCTAGCACCTATAGATGCAAAACACTTTGGCTGGATGGTATCCAGGGAACTGAGGTGAGGAGGAGGTAGAACAAGAAGAAAAAAAACAATTAGTTTCTGAATCGTGTAGGTAATCACTCCGGTTTTCATAGAATTCCCCTCTCATTCATGGTATCTCATAAGCATTTCCATACAGGCCTTAGAGTAAAAAGAAATAAGATATGAGCCAGGGTACCTAACTTCCCAGCCAGTCTGTGGACACAGGAAGGCCTTGGCTTTGAAACGCACTCTCAGCAGGCTCCTCTGCGTGTAAAGTGGCTCACCATCAGGTCCTCTTCCCCATCTCTTTGGGTCTTTTGACCACACACATAATAAGGTCGCACTTCAGCAGTGCCTTTGTTCGACCCCAAATGATGTTCCCACCCTCCTGACAAAGCAGCTTTTGTGTCTTATGTCAAAATAATCGCTTACCCAAAATGATGGCTAGACTCAGAAATATCTCTGCTTTATCCTTAGGGAATAGAAAAAAAAAGAACGTTAAATGTTTAACCTGGATTGATGAGGTTTGCTGAAACTATTGGATAAAATGAAAACTTTCTTAGAGGCATAAATCACTGGGGAGATTTTTTCACACCCTCATTGATTTTTGGATTCAGTTAATGATTCCAGGACTGAGAACATAAGTCTAGGTGGAAGTTAAAGAAATGGAAAGGCCACATTAACCTCTAAATTTTACCTATATGTTGATTTTTGACAGTGAAATACTATAATTAACCTAGACTATTTTCCCAAGATTTAATTTTTTGCTGATGTTCAGAAATATTGCAGAAAAGCTGATTCCTAATTATTACATACAGCATTGCATAAATTTCTTCCTAATTAAAAAGCCTCTAAATTCTAAATAATCAATTTACAAAGACATATGGTTTTGAAAAATTAGGCATTTAATTTCTAAAGATTTATTAGTAATTTGTAGTGTAGCTAATTAATTATGGTTATAATACTATTGCAGTCAAAGTAGAAATTGATGTAATGATATAATGGCAAATTTATTTTGATATGTCTTCTTTAATATCAGAGCATTACAATATACTTAGTTTTCCAGCCCCTTCTTAATTATGCTTGAAAGCATTAGTTTAATGAAAGATAAGAGGGCTTGATAAGTGTACCATCAGAATTTATTTGAAAAACTATTTTCAACATGAAACAAACAAATTGATTTTTACCCTGGCAAAATGAAATTTGCAGTTGGTAATAAATTAGCAGACAGAAATGCCTTAAAATTAAATAGTATTTGATACAGAATGTCCCATTAACCATTGTGACAATTCACAGAGAGCTTAGCATGAGAAAGTAGTTAAACTGTACAAAGGAAGCCTGCTGACAAAAATGAATAGAACTCAATATAAACAATGATGGCGTTGTAAATATTCAAACGCATGGGATATGTGGAGAAGGTTTTTTTCCTATTTCCTTTGCCACGTGAATTTCTAGGCATTAGAAAAAAGAATTTAGAAACTGTTGTGGATGTTACTGGGTTTTGCTTTGAAGTTGTCAGAGGAGAGAGATTTTTTTGGTAGAAAATGCCACTGATTCGTTTCATTGAATAGAAACACACGAGCCTTCTGAATAAACTGGGGGACAGAAGCGTATTGCTAGTTTCAAGAAGAAAGGAAAGGGAAGAGGGTGAAAGTAGTTTTGCAGAATGTATGGAGCCAGCTATGCTCAGAGTACAGCATGCCAAATTCAGGTTAGCTAAAGGACACATTTCCACACAGAGGGAACCCAGAGGGGTTCCTGGGGGAGGCGGCAGAAATTCTTAATCTAATTCCAGGTATTAAAGTTGACTAGGGGACCGATCAGTTCTCTGGCTACTCTGCCCTCCTTTGTTTTACGTGGTAACAAGCTTGGACTTTTTTTTTTTTCCCCCTGCAGTTTTTTTATTGATATCCTTGGTTTGGATTGCTTTTGTTACTGCTGTGGCTTTTATTTGGTGAGGTCCATTTGTTTCACATTTCTAGTTTTTCCACAGCAGACACTCTGCAGAACTGTGTAACTATGAGAAAGTCTCAGTTTCATCTTTAAGAAAAATGTGCCAGTAAGAGAATCAGCTCCGTTGTGTTACAGTGAGGATAAAATGTGGTAACGCATGCTAGCCAGCACTCTGCATCACGTAGGAAGCTAACAGTATGTAGAGGAGAGGACCAGTGCACAGAACTGGATGTCTGGTCTATGGAAGGGTTTGGCATTTTCGATTCATTTAGCTTACAAATATTGTCTGTCTACTCTGTTTTCAGTGGGGTTTATTTGCTATGGACAAAGAAATAGGATCCATGGGTATCAGAATTCACAATCCAATGAAAAAGAAAACTGGGTATATGGGAATAATCAAAATAATAGTAGTTAGATTTGAGTTGCATGGGGCACAGAGATAATAGGCTTAGAGTTTGAAAGGGCCTAAAAGAGAAGATACGAATATTTGACTCTTGAACAAAGGTTAAGTGGGAAGAGTACTTAAGCAGGTAGTAAAGCAAGACTGAAGGTACCAACACAGATATAAAAAAGCTATAAGAAATTTGAGTCAATTGTGGCTAAAGAGGTAAAGAGAGGCTGGTGAGAGATGAGTGTGAAGGCTTGGCCAGGGCCTGGGGTTATTTATTGGGTAAAAGACAATCTGTGGGTTGTAAAACTTCAGAGGTACCTGAGTAAATATTAGTGGATGGATTCATTTTTCCTCTTCAAAAAATAGCACAGGTTTTAAAATATGTAGTAGAAATCTGCTACAAGTAGAGTAACCAAAACATATCCCATCGTATTTATCAAGTTAGGGCTTCACAATAATTAAAGTCGTCATCTAAGGAAAAAGTAATATAGCTTTAAAAAATACTCTTTAGAGGTATTTTATCACATGTGTGATAAACTTTTAACTCTCTTTCTTCAGTTAACAAATATCCATTTAGCTCTTATGTGCTGGGCATCCTGCTAAGTCCAATATGGCTACTACATTAATTTCACTTTTCCTAGTACTTTTCAGTAAAACATGAATAATTTTTATAACAATTTTATGTTAGGTTAGCTCTGTTCTTTGCATTTAAAAAACCTAATATTGAATTTATTTTAGAAGTATTTATTGAGTATCCATTCAGTCTCAAGTATGCATATATATTTGTTCAGTGGTCAAATTCACATTATCATAATGTTTTCTATATTTATGGTCAGGGATTAGAACTAATGTAGGATTTTGGTAATCCATTTAACCACAATAGGCCTCATTTTCCTCATTTATAAAATGAGTCTATTTCACAGCTCTTTTTCATTTCAAAAACTGTGGGATTTTTGAAAATGGGTAGACCCTTTTGATTAGCAAAAATAAATACATTTCCTTGGATAAGTGTCGAGGGCTGATACATATAAACTTTAACTGTAAGTTTTAACTTTTTATATACTCTTTAACTAAAAATCAGGCTGATGCCATGGTAAATATTTTGGGCGAAAGTTCCCCTAATTTTGGATTTTGGATATCATACAATTAAACATGAAATTTATTGTCACTCCATCTCACTTAATTTATATATCCATGTACTACTTTCTGCCAAGATAAGAAGGCAAAATAAAAAGCTTCAAGTTTGGGAGCTGGATAAAAGGGATATGGCCAGGCACCTCTCATTCCTCTCTGAGTGTTTAAATAATTGAGACAGGTTCCTGATCCAGGCCATGGTTTCAAGGCTGGTCCATCTCCATTAACTATAGGAGCCACATAACCACCCTGTGTGCTCCAACGTAACTCCCATTATTATCGATAAAAGTTACACTGCTGTACCGAGGGGAGAAAAAGGCCACAATAAGGCTTTTAAAAAGCTATTTAATATATCAGCTTTCACAAAGATAGACGACATCACTAAGACAAAACAAGAAAAGATGTGCCAACTTTACAAGGTATTGGCACTGTTAATCATATTTTGAAATATTGCCAGCATATATCTTGTAAAACACAGCACAGTTGCCATACTTCCAATGGGAGAGATGACAGTTTTCATATTGAGAAACACTGATAATTTCAAGCCCTTTCATGCCCCCTATATGGGATGATCTAAAGAAGTAAATTAAGCAACCAGGTGGGTTCCAGGAGCTTAAGTATTAAAATTGAACATTGTAAATTCTGTCACATTCCATTACAAAGATATCAGAATTTCATTAAACAAACAACAGCATGCATATATATAATGTATTATATATATGCCACAATATTATCCACATTAATATATTTTATATATAAAAAGTTAAAATATTATAAATTTATAAACGTATTTTAGATAGACTTATAAAAAGGCTATTAAAATAATTAGATGAGTTCCATTTAAACTTCTTCACTTCCAATTTTTAAATGTCATAAGAAATAAAATGCAAAGGCCAATAGATTTCAAAGCTTTCCACATTCATTATTTTGATCTTCCCAATTCTATTCAGTGGGTAGGATTTGTGCATTTATGCCCATCTTACTGATAAGGAATGCAAAATTAATATCTTACCTAAGGTCCCCCATCTTATATATGGCAAAAGCAGGACTAGGTCTCTTTTCTTCTGCTGCTAAATTCAGGGCTTTTCTCACTATACCATTGTTGCTTTATGATGTGAGATTATTTACAGGTACATACATAGACCTGACCCAGGACAAAGTGGGTTTCTTATTCTAGGTCCATGTATCACTGTGATGCTGAGAAATATAGCTGGCTGGGCCTGCTGATCTTTGATGACATTCTCTCCTCTGACTTCAGTTAAGACTTTGATAACTATGGCAGATAACTCTGTCCTTTCTTCCTTATTAAAAGAATCTTGATTTTCTTCAGAGAAGCATGTGCCCATTTTAATTGTTTCATCTCCTAGACTCCTTTGCAGCTAGGCATAACCACATCTGACACTGTCCTGGACAACTACATGGAAAGAAAGTCCCTGGATGGCTTCAGGGCAAGCTATTTACATGTGAACAGAATTGTTGGCTTTCCTCTTTATCTTATCCCCTTTATCCTCTCTCTTCCTACTTGAAATACAGACAGAATGCTGAAGGAGATAGCAGTCAGCTTACAAGCATGACGATTAAAATTATACATTTAACTGAAAGAGTAAAAAGGTAGAGAGAGCCTGGATCCCTCAGGACATTATGGAGCCACTGCATGAGATCTGACTGCCTACCTTCGGATCTCTTGTTCAGTGAAAAAACATCGGGCCAGACCTTATTAAGCCATTGTAGCTGATGTAACTGAACTCAGTCCTGATTGACTGAGTAAAACAAACTAAAAATGAAAAGAAGAAAAATGTCAGATGGAGCCAGAAGAAAATCCAGGGTTTGTCTCTCAGACAGAGACTATTATATATAATCAGCAAGTCTCTCATCAACTATTCACCTCTAGCTAGGGCCAGTTACCAGGAAGGCCTTGAGTTAGGATGAGGGTTTACTGCCAGGAATTCCATGGGTTAGGGTCTCAGCTGATGTTTCCAGAGAATTGAGCATTATGGTTGGGTTTCCGTAATTTGCCACTCTATGCCTCTGTTTATTTGCAAAATGCAGATATTAATGAACTCTATCTCTTAGGAATGCTCTAAAGATTTAATGAGATAATATACAATGTGCTTAGAATAAAGCCGAGCACTCTGAAGCACATAATAAATGCTACCTACTGTTACTATAATCTGGAAAAAAGAAAGGCCAATCATTATCGATTCTTCACAAGCAAGAAGAACTAACTCTTAGAGACACAGTTGCAGCAATTCTCCCCCTTTCCACGGACAGGACCCCATGAAGAGGGTCACTTCCCTCTCCTCACTTTTACCCACACAAAAGATACGAAGGGTGTGAGAGTTTACCCAGGGAGTGATCATGATGAAAAAAAGAAAAAAAGCCAAAAGTATAAATCGGGCGATTTGGATGTGTCAATATAAGGAGCAGACATAGTTCTTCTCTTCAAAAGTATTCTCAGTCTGGTGGTAAGGGAGTAGAGAATGGGGTATTAAACAACTCAGGCTTTGAGGTGACATGTTATTCTTTGAGGTGCTGATAATAAATAATGCAAAGTTTCAGAGAAAGATCTCAATTTTTGCCTGAATCTTTCAGCAAAGGTTTATTTGAGGTCTTGAACTAAATATTGAAAATGAGCAAAATAAAAGAATCAGAATGGAATGGAATGAAGTCTACCTTAGAAGAGGTCTGATAGAATATGAATGCCCCCAGAATAAGGATATTATCTTATTCATTTTAAAATCCCAATATCAGTACATATAAAATAAATTTTCCCAGTTGTGTTTTTAATAGCTTTCTGCCTCTGGGATTTTGCTCTTTTAAAAAGCACAATTATTCAACACTTCTACTTCTTGCTCTGATGAAGTAGCTTCTAGCAGACCAATGTGCCCAGGAAGAACTAGAAAAGCCAGAGAAAATTAAAATAAAATCTGTCTGAAGGCATCAGATCTGCCAAGGCATCCAAGACTTGAAGGGACAAGCTCTCTGAGAAAGCAAGGCCTCAAACTCTTCACCTCTCAGTCATTTTCTCATTCTTAATTATATAAGGCAAGAGCTTGAAAAGTCAAGCAAAAGAAATCTGCTAAAAAGCAGAGTGGGATTTTCAGAATCTCAAGGTGCTAGAAAGACAAAAATTCAAATTCTTGTTAACATCCTAGGCTTCTCTTGAGACCCCAAGAAGGTAACACGTGAGGAGCAGTGAACCCAAAGTAGACTGAGCCTGAGAAAGGTAATAAAACTTTGTCTCTTGACCAGAGCCCTTAATAAGATTGAGGCAAACATCCTCTACTCTAGATATCTAGATTTACCTTTTACCTGCAGAGAGAGTAAACCTTTCTAAAGCAATATGACATCATCTCGATCCTCAATCTATCAGAACTTAACAGACATACTATGAAATAGGACCAAGAAGAAATGGATAATAGAAACAGACCCATAGGTGATCCAGATATTGTACTTATCTTTAAAATAAATGTGGTTAGTATAGTCAATAAATACATGGTAGCATGGTGAATTTCACTAGAAAATTAGACTTTATTCTAAAAGAATCAAATAGAAATTCTGGAATGAAAAATATATTGACTAAAGTGAAGATCTCAGCAGATAAGTTTAACAGCAGATTGAACATAGCTAGAGAGTAGGAAACCTGTAAGATAGGCCAGGAAAAAAGTATTTGAACTGAAACAGAGCAGAGCTAAATGGATGGAAAATACAGAAAAGAGACATACTGAAAAGCATTATACACACACACACACACACACACACACTACACACATGTATGTATGTGTATGTATGTATGTATGTGTGTATGTATGTATGTATGTGTGTATGTATGTATGTATGTATGTATTTGGATTCCCAGAAGGAAAGGAGAGAAAGAATGGGACATAAGCAATTTTAAGGAGAAAAAGACTAAGAATTTTTCAAAATTGCTGGAAGACTTCATTAGAGTTTAAAGATTATTTGAACCCCAAGCTGGATAAAACTCAATTACTCAAAGCCAGTTTCATCCAACACTATTGATTTGTTCATGGTTTAGAAGAAAAACCATGTGAAACTTCATTGAGTTCATAGTTCATGTGATTTTGGCAAGGGAATGAGAAACTACTGTTAAATTTGACCTCAAATTTGCCTTTAAACCAGAATAAATCTAGAAAGATCAGGTTAGGATAAAGTTACCCTGGCTTAACTTTAGAATCAGAACAAAAATTAAAATTTCAGCTCTATCATCTTATTTTATTTTTTAATTTGCTCTTATATAAGAAGAGACTGTGTCCTAAACTATAGTGCTATCCCAATAACATATTTTAGCCTTTTTGATCAGTTCTGATATATTCCTGGAAAATCTTTTTTTTTCTCATTGACATTTGACTGTTGGTATTTAGCACTTTTATTTCCATTTCTTTTTCTTTTATGAAATCAGCCATCATCTTTATTATTTTTTTAAAGATGCCAAGTTTTACAAGCTGTGAATTCTTTTTTCTAAAAAAAAAAACAAAAAAAAAACTAGATTTCTTCCCCAGAAGCTTGTAGTTGAAGGGTAAAGCTTCTCTAATAATTTTTTAGTGAATATTTCAAGATTTCTTTTTTTCCTGGACAAGATCCACTTGGAGCCTTTCAGAGGCTGCTGATAAGGCAAGGAAGACCATCTTGGACTATGGAAACTATTTAGAAATTGCTTGTGCTTCCATTGCTTGATTCTGATTTGAGGAAAGCAGGGAGGAGTGATATTTGTCAACATGTCATTGGATTCTCAGGTTGTTTTACACTTTCTTCAGAGATCTTTCTTACTTCATTCTTTCCAGAGGTCTCTTCTTACTGATGAGTAGTCTTGGCAAAGCCCTGATGGTTGCCTTCCATATTCATAAGGTGTTGGCTGCACTCCATTTCACATTCCAGCAGGGTTAGCTTAGCCGGCCTGGAGTGTTGTGTGGCCAACAGTAACATGCTCCCTGGTAGAAAGTGGACTCGCTAATGCTTATTTCCCTTTAACTCCCTGGAGTGACTGTTTTTTTCCAAGAGTTACTGCTTATTAAACCAAAGGAAGACTGGATGGCTAACTTATTATCCTTCATTTTTACAAATGGAGAATTGGAGAATTGACCCAGGGTAAAGAGAGTAAGCATACATGTTTCTCAACATTCTCTCCATTTCATTCTCTAGCAGACAGTTTTCGAGCACCTATTATTGGCAAGGTCCCAGAGTGAGGGGTAAAGACGGGATAGGGGGCAGGGGGCCACGAGTTAGGCGTAGCCTCTGTAGTTAAAGGGTTGCCCACAAAGAGAAAGGCCCTCTCTGATGATTCAATAATATTAGTTATGGTCACGTGAAACCAGTGAAGTTTTTCAAAGTTTCTGTCCCCGAAGTCACCCCTCGCTCCTCTTCCACGCCCATCCTCCAGTCGCTGATTGCTTCTCAAAGAACATAATTTACATACTACATTTTGTCAAGGATCTTAGTAGGCCTCGTGCCCCATCTGCATTTATTGTGTATCTTTTCAATCTGGTGCCGGGGGAGGCGGGGGGAATTGGTTCTATAGGACCTGAGAAAAAAATACAAAGCATAGAATCCTAAATCACCTAAAGCAAACTGTAAGTTTGGCTAAATGGCATTTGCACATCTGAGAGGTGGGCTTAGCTTCATTTCTCTGCCTACTCCATGAGACCTGGGCCTTTAGAGGCCAAGGCTGTATTTTAACCATCCCTTACTCCCCAGAGACTGAAGCAGACACCTGGCATCCAGTGGAACCTGTGAAAGGCATTCAAACTTTTTTCTTTTGTGCCACAAAATTGACAAGTAATGTACCAGATCAATGATTCAAGGCAAAATGGCAACCATAATATGCTCACAGACATGTTGTAAGCATTGCTATACATCAGGCACTGTTTGGTGTTGTGGGAATAGAAACTTACATAAGAAAGGACTCCGCTTCTCACTTGCCTATGTGGCTGGAGAACTGAGACATGTGCAGAAATATCCATCATCCAAGGCAGTATGGGAAAAGGAAAGGAGTGGCATAGTAAAAACTCTAGATCCGTGTTGCCAAATATTTTGGCCACTAGCAACTTGTGGCTATTTAAATTTAAATTTAATAAAGTGAGATAGAATTTAAAATCCTTTTTTTTTTTTTAAGTCACACCAGCTGCATTTCAAGTCCTCAATATCCACATGTGGCTAATGGCTACAGTATTATAGAACACGGGTATATTTCTATAACTGCAGAAAGTGCTGCTCTAGAAGATCAAAGAGATAAGAAAACACTTCTATTTGGTCATGGGAGGTTTCATGGCTGATGTGGCATAGGAGCCAGCCCTCAGTGGAGCGGCGAGACGTTGATAAGAAAGGAGAAGACCTTCTAGAGGGATGGCATAAGCCAAGGGAATATTTGAAGCATATTTGCTGGTAGCGTTAATGGCAAAAAATATCACAGTCCTCTCCTGAGGATATCCCTGCTCTTTCTTCTTCGGTTGGCTCCCACCTCCTAACCATGAGGAGTACTGTCCTTGGTCGTTCCTCCTGTTTTTCAGTACTTTTTCATGGGATGGCCACCTATTCCCATGACTCTAACCTGTAGCAACATGCCTAGGCATCTTTCCATATCCAGGGCCGGCCAGACTCAGGTCACGACTACCTGTTGAGTGTGTTCAAAATCTTCTTTGACAGTTCCAGTAATGAGATCGCAGCAAGTCAGAACAGTTGTCCTCCTCTGTGTGGGAAGGCACACGCTCTGAGGATAGCACACAGCCTTCATCGGGGACTGCATTGGTTTGCCAGGGCTGCCACAGCAAAAGACCATGGACTTTAACAACAGAAAATTATCGTCTCACTCTCCTGAGGCTGGAAGTCCCAGATCAAGGTGCCAGCAGGGTTGGAGTCCTCTGAAGCCTCTCTCTTTAACTTGCGGTCAGCCACCCTCTTGCTGCCCCTTCACATGGTCATCCTTCTGTGCACAAGGGCCCCTGGATTCTCTTCTTTTTATAGGAACGTCGGTCATATTGGATTAAGGCTTCACTCTAACAACCTCATTTTAACTCAATCACCTCTTTAAAGGCCTTATCTCCAAATATGGTTGCATTCTGAGGCACAAAGGGTTGAGTCTCCAACATATGAATTTTGAGAAGATATAGTTCAGCCTTGCAGACAGATTAGCCACAATGATAAGCAGGATGACAGAAGCCACAGCCACTACTGACACACCAGACTCTCATGCTCAAATATCTCACATTGCCTCAACTCAGGATGGTAAAATCTGAGCTCCTCATTCTTGATGGCTGCTAATCATCCCCACCAGCCCTTTGTGTGGGTATCTCTAAGTTATCTTTGCTTCTCTCTCTCTGCCTTTAATGTAGAGTGATTTTTCAAATCCTGTAGGTTTTCTTAGAGTAAACACCATCTTTCAAACCTATCTTTTGTTCTGTTCTAGCATCCACATTTTTGGACAGTTACCTAACTAGCTGCCTCCATCATTATCTTTTCAGGATATTTTTCCCAGTCACATCACATACTCTTTAAAATGTCTTCAGTGGTTCTCCCACGACATATAGTTCAATATTCAAAGTGCTCCTCACTAGAACCTAACTTTCTAATATGTGCTATGGGCCTCACTACAGATGAACAAGTAGACTGACTAGGCAGTATGGCAGTCAAAAGAAAATAGTCTTTAGAGTAAAACAGACTTGGATTCAAATTCAAATTATTGATTGTCATTTGAGATTATTGATTGTCATGTGTGAACTACAACTCAGTGTCCTTGTCTGTAAGATGAGAATAATAATACTTACTTTGAATGTTACTGGAGAGATTACTTCATAACATGTACAAAGTGCCTGCTTGAATATGGTGTGTTCTCAGTGAAACATGCAATCATTATCAGCCCTGACTTCTCTTTGTACCTTTGAGCACACTCTTTTGCCTACTGCCTGTGACCTCTACCCTTTTTATGCTATCTTAGTTTTATTCCTCAAGGTCCATCTTTTTATGTCTGTGTGCATATGTGCGAGCGCATGCACATGCACACACACACACACACACACACACACACACACACATTGTTGCAGAAAACTGTCCGAGTCCCATTCACATCCCTTCATCCTAACCTCTACACGCCAAAGGCTGCTTATGTAAATACTTGCAGTTCTCTGCCTCAGGTATTTTTTTCCTAGCCCTGAGAGCATTCTTGACTCTCAAGCAGTCCAAGCTGGAAGTGTCAGAAAATTAAAAAGCCATCAGCAAGTTCAGATGGGAAGTGAGTGGATAAAGCCTTGAGCCTTCTTGCCCTTTTGGGAAGGTTACTCTCAAGTACATTCTACACTCTCTCCCATGACTCCCAGCAGGACTGAACTCTGATTGCCCACAGTGGCAACTTCTCAATAACACGTGTGTCCCTTCGCCATCTCACTTCCCCACTTCCCCCCTCTGCTTCCTGGGATCCCCCATGTAAACTATGCGCACTCAAAACCCTTTTTCGATATCTGTTTCTGGGGAAACCCAACTAAGACACAAACCTAACATGTGTCATCTTTCATCAGCTGCACAGTAGCACCTAACTTCATGGGCTGCATATAACTGGTACTCACTCACTCGACAGCCGCCACAAGGAATTTGGGGACTATGGATCACGCAGTGTCTCCAGTGCTGCCAGAGTTCTTTTTCTATTAAAAAGTTGTTAAAGAAGACTTGTCTGGCTCCACGTAGCAGGCAAAGCAAGCAATGACATTGTAAATACCATCAAGCATATAAAACATAACAAGAAAAGCTATGATGCTATTAAATATGCAGGAATGAGTGCACCAGTGCAGTAAGTTTCTTGCGATTCTATTCGATGACCTAAGGACCCTCTGGCCGCAGTGGCCTAAGCCTGCAGCCATGAGCTCTGTCTATTCCGTCTATTCCTTGTTACCAGAGGAAATGTGTAGCTCATGAATATCTTCTACTGACACAACACAATTTTTTTTCCACATTTATTTTCTTGTTGTTTTCCCAACAGACCATACAACTGACTTTGCTTTTGTCATTGAGCATCTGCTAGTGAAGGTTCTGCAAACCTTCTTCCCCCTCATCAGCTCACACACCATATGCCATTATCTGCTGGGCTTGCACATTTTCCTGGTTGACAGTCACGGAAAACTTTTGCATGTCTGGAACACATTCATCATAAACTCAAGGGTTTATTCAAAATTGTGTTAACCCTATGGTGCCGTAGAGTATAAGAACCTTCCCTAATCAACTTGAATATTTGGATTCATAGAGAATGTGAAATCTCAGATTTTATTGTCCATTAGAATCTCTAAAGTAGGACTGTGCTTGACATTTCTGAAGATTTGCAAGCACTAAAGAGGTATACAGAGTGTAAGCTCTATCAATTCTTGCTTTCTCTATTACAAAGGACTTTGTGGTGGTGTCTTCTCTATTAACATGCAGAATTTCAAGTAGCCAATGGAACACGGGGTTGATATCTTTGCCAGCTAAGCAATTCCCCCACGTTTGCTCCACAGAAATGTTATCGTTCATGTCCCCATGGGTACAGAAAGTATTTTAACTCCTTTTATACAATGGGGTCTTACTTTCACATCCCAGGAATCCTTCTAGCTGGGTGTTGCAGAAACAATGGAAATATTTCTATTTTTGATCTAGACACGAATTCTAAATCAGAAATGTAGTCACATCAGATAGTCTCTCATTATCGTAGTTCTTGATCACTGTATCATTTTTGAGCACCATTTACAACAATCCAGGTCTTTCATCCATTCTCTTCGCCAATAATCCATCTATCATCTCTCTTGGTGAGATTTTGTATTCCTGCCCAAACACACCATGCTCATCCTTCAGTCCTAAAAATAACTGCTAACAAAACAACTGAGTGTGGGTTATCCTATCTCTCACAATAGGTTCCTCTTCCTTTGATTTAACAAGCATTTACAAGCTAAGATACAACCAAGTGCACCTAGTCTGCTGCCCATGAATTCCCATTACCTGGCTAATTAAATGGTGCTTTCCAGGTGCTATCCTTAAATAGTTTCACAAATCTAAACAGTTTCACAAATCTGTCTGCAGTGCTTTTTCTTGAAGTGGCAGCAGAATAAATGATAGGAACAAAGTGCCTTGCCCTCTAGCTCTCATCTGAACAGGTAGTTCTTTTTATTCTCGTACTTCGACATATTAGCTGACTTTATCAAGAAAAATTTCATTCATGATTATCTTCATTCCCTTTGAATCTTGGAGCGGTGAACTATCTGAGCCTAGTGGCATCTGTGTTACCCATCTACAGTTGTGACTAGTTTGTTTGTTTCATTGATTTATCCTTTTCTTAATTTGTTTCATGGTCCCTTGAGCCCTATTAGAGAAAACCTAACTTTTTCTAAAGTCCTGTTAGAAAGAACTGGAGTGGTGTCTATTCAGTCCTACTGTTCCCTTACTTGTATGAGTTCCCGGGAGCTAATATTTGGTATTGCTATCCAACTCTATGTCCAGTGATGTCACATGAGACGATTCTTGAAATCGGCCATGGCCAGAGCCTTTATACCATGGAAATCAGCAAACATTGCAAATCAGGGCTTCTCCCCAACAGAAAACCAGTTGTTAATTATTTACCAGCACATCATTGGGCAAAGGGCAGCCTATATTGGGCATTAAAAGTCAAGATCTTATAAAAGCGTTTGAAAAGTTTTCAGAAAAATTCGAGTTGTTTCTCTAAATCAGTGGACCCTAGGCCTTTGATAACCAGTATCACTCTTGGCTTCTTTTTCATTGTGGTCAAGGTGCTTCTTGGTGGGGAATTGATAACAGACAGTTATCTAGAGGAAAAAATACATTTTATTCTTCTTTTGCTCTTTGTCCCTCATTCCCTCCTTTCTCCTGCATTTAATTTCTTAAATATTTAGTTAGAAAAATTAAAAGTTATATCCTGATATCTTGAGGCTTTGGTGTTTCTTCATTAGATGTTGCTATTAACCAAAGAACCTGGTATACAGATGCTGACATGAAGTTTCATCAAAATAGTCTTTGTACTTTAGAGTTAAATATTCAAAGCTAGTTCTGTAGTGACTTCTAGGCTCCTCATCTCCCCTTCCCCCCAGTATTTGATGTGCTTATGGTAAGAGTTGCTCACTCTCTCAGGATTGTTGACTAGAGTACTTGTTCTCAAACCTTTCAATCCAAGGACCAGTTGAGAGGAGTTAAAAAAAAATCTGTGAGTCATCTATCTTATTCACTCCTTATTTTTTTAAGTAAACACTCTTACTGACATATACATAGAAAGAAATACACAAATCATAAGTACACAGTTTGGAGTTTATTTTTTTACAACTGAACATACACATTGAACCAGCTCGCAGATCAAGAAACAGAACACCGAGAGCCCCTTTGTACATCCTTCTGGTCACTGATCTTGCCTCACAGGTAACAGGTATTCTGACTTCTAACAGCATAGATGAGTTAAGTCCATTTTTGAACTTTATATAAATAGAATTATAGAGTTATACTTTTTGTGTGTTTTTCTGGCTTCTTTCACTAATCATTATGTTTGTGGCATTCGTTCATGCTATTGCATACAGTTGTTCATTTGTTCTCATTGCTGGATAGTATTCTATTGGGTGAATGCATCATGTTTTATTTATTCATTCTACTACTGATGGCTATTTGGGTAGTTTTCTCTTATGGGCTATAATGATCAGTGTTGCTATGACCAGTTTTTTGTGCATGTCTTTTGTACGAACATATGTGTGCATTTCTATTGGGTATATATATACATAGGAAAAGAATTACAATGTCCTTTGTCAGATTTCAGTAGATATTGACAAAGAGTTTTCCAAAATAGTTGTATAAATTTCAGTTCCAACTGGCAGTATATGAAAATTCAGATTTCTCCAAGTTTTTGTACACCCTTTCTATCACTACTTTTTGTTTGCATTAATTTTAGCCACGCTGATGGGTATACAGTGCTATTGCATTGTGATCTTAAGTTTTATTTTCCAGAAAACCAATGAAGTTGAGCACTTTTGCAACTAAGACTGGTTAGTATTTAGCTGCAACACCTTGGCATGGCCAGCATTTATCCTCAAGGGTTAATGTCTTTACTATATAGGTTGTGAAATATCTTGTTAAATACTGTGTTCTATGATAGCTTTATTGAGGTATGATTGACAAACATTAAATTGTACATATTTAAATTATAAAATTTGATAATTTTTGACAGATGTATGTACCTAAGAAACCATCTCCACAATCAAAATAGTGAATACACATAGCAAAGGAAACCATTAACAAAATGACAAGTAAACCTACTGAATGGGATAAAATATTTGCAAATTATATATCTGATATGGCTTAATATCCAAAACATAAATTAAAAAACATACAACTCAATAGTGAAAAAACAACAAATTCAAATTTAATTCAAAAATGAGCAGAGGATCTGAACAGACTTTTTTTTTTGCAAAAAAGACATACAGATAGCCAAAAGGTACAGTAAAAAGTGTTCAACATCACTAATCATCTGAGAAATGCAATCAAAAGCACACACCTTATAGAGTAGCTATTATCAAAAAGACAAAGAATAACAAGTAATAGCAAGGATGTAGAGAAAAGGGAACTCTTACACACTGCTGGTGGGAATGTAAATGGTACAGTCACTTATAGAAAAGTATGGATTTCTTCAAAAAATTAAAAATAGAACTACGACATGATCCAGCAATTCCACTTCTGGGTATTTATCCATCTAAAGGAAATAAAAACACTAACTTCAAAAGATATCCGCACTCTCATGTTCATTGCACCATTATTTACAATTGTTAAGACATGGAAACAACCAAAGTATCCATTCATGGATGAATAAATAAAGAAAATACACATACACACACACACTGAAATATTAGCCACAATAAAGAAGGAAATCCTGCCACTTGCAACAACATGGATGGACCTCATGAGCATTACGCTAAGTGAAACAAGTCAGGAAAAGACAAATACCATATGAGCTTATTTATACGTGAAATCTAAAACAAACAAACAAAGAGAAAAACCCACAAACCCATAAATACAGAGAACAGATTTATGGTTACCAGAGGCAGGAGTGAAAGAGTGAGAAAAATGGGTGAAGGTCACAAAAGGTAAAAACTTCCAGTTATAAAATAAATAAATCCTGGGGATGTAATGTACAGCATGATGACTATGGTTGATAATACAGTATTGTATTTGAAAATTGCTAAGAGAGTAAATCTTAAAAGTTCTAATCGCAAGAAAAAACATTTGTAACTATGCGTGGCGATGGATATTAACTAGACTTATTGTGATGATCGTTTCACTATATATATATGTATATAAATCAAATCATTTTGTTGTATACCTAAAACTAACATAACATCATGCATCAATTACTTCTCAATTAAAAATAGTAGTAATAAACATAGCCACCACCTTCCCCAAAAGTTTCTCCATCTGTCCATTCCCATTCCCTCAAACCCTATCTTCAGACAACCACTGATCAGCTATCTGCTACTATATATTAGTTTGTATTTCCTAGAATTTTCTTATGTAAATAAGTCATATATTATATACTATTTTGTGTCTGTCTTCTTTCACTCAGTATAATTATTATGAGATTCATCTATGTTGTGAACATATTTATAGTTCATTTCTTTTTATTGCCAAGAGTTTTCCATTGTAGAGAGATACTATAGTTTATTCATTAAGTTACCTGTTGATGGACAACTGGAGTGTTTCCATTTATTGGTTATTACAAATAAAGCTTCTATGAGTATTCATTTAATTGACTAAAAATACACTTTAATGCTTCTTGAGTTAATACCTAGGAGTGAATGGCTGGATTACTTGATAGGAACATGTTTAACTTTTTAAGGACTTTCCAAACTCTTTTCAAAGTGGTTGTGTGATTTTACACAACCACAATAACACTTGGTATGGTGGTCTTTTTAATTATAGTGATTCTAGTATCTCATTGTGGTTTTAATTTTTCTTTTCCTAATAATCAGTAATGTCGAACATTTTCTCATGTGTTTATTTGCGATTGTATTTTTTTTGTCTTTGGTGATATTTCTGTTCAAATCATCTACCCATTGGGGATGAAGGTGGGATGCTTGCTTTGTTATTTTTGAATTTTAAATTTTATTTATTTATCTGAATACAAATTCATTTTCAGTTATACACTTTTTCTCCTAGTCTGTTGTTTGCCTTCTCATTCTTTTAGCATAGTCTTTCAAAGGAAAGACATTTTTAATTGTGATAAAAGCCAAATTATTAATTTGTTTTTTATGTGTCATACTTTGGTGTCATACCTAAGAAACTTGTGCTCAAACCAAGGTCACAAGACTTTTCTCCTATTTTTTCTTCTGAAAGTTGATAGCTTTATGCTTTATTTTAAGGCTCATGATCCATGTCGAGTTAATTTTTTGTATATGGTGTGAGCTATGCATCATTGTTTTGTTTGTCTATTTGTTTTTTTATTGCAATGGTTATCTAATTGTTTCAGTACTGTGTTTTGAAATGACTGTCCTTTTTTCTGGTCTACATATAGGTTAAACTTTCTTATCAATGAATTAAAAGCATAAGTCTTATGCATAGATTTCATTTTTTTAATTACGTCTTTTAATAATTAGTCTTAATTTTATTTTACTTACAGTGAGCCCATTCTAATTGCCTTGAAACAATAGATTGTACTTTCTGCCAATTTTAAATTTCTACCAGGTTGTACATGGCTCTATTAATTAGCATCTTCCAAGTAGTACTACTTGTTTATTTATTCATTTATTCATTCAACAAACATTTATTGAAGGATTACTATGTATCATGTACTATTCTTATCATTGAGGCCATCACAGTGAACTGGATAGAGTTACTCCCCTCAAGGAGATTACTTTCTATTATGGGAGATATATGATAAAGAATAAATGAAATAATGGCTATAGATTAAAAATGTAGGACCAAGAAGTAGTCAGTGATGAACATGACCTAATATTCCATTTTAAATGGGACCATTAGTGTCTCAATTAAGACGACATATTCCTAAGACCCGAAGAAAGAGATTTAATAAGTTGTGTTGATATCTAAGCAAAGAGTATTCTAGGCAGAGAAAGGAAATTCAAAAGATGCTGAAGTTGTATATTGGGCATGTTTAAAAAATATCTGCAGAGGATACTTGGGGTATTTGAATTGAGAATCTTAGATCTTGAAGAAACCCTTGATATTATCCATGTCTAGATTGCTGGTTGATTTTATCTTCAAAGCCAGCGCAAATGGATTGATAGTGAATGCCTATAGCAGAGGAGGAGTCAGAAAACTTTTTCTATAAAGGTCTCTATCTGGGTAGCCATATGCTGAGCTAAAAATTTCTTATTGTGGATTTCAAAAGGGGGTTATGAAGTAGGAATTATGAACTGGAATTAGCAGTTTGCTACAGAGTTTATAAAATATTTCTCTTTGTTTTTACCTAATGTATGAATAGAAATGTCTAATATTATATAATACTTTAGAGATATATAAAAAAATCTTTCTCATATGTTATTTCATTTAATTCTTCAACATTATCTTCCTTTGAAGTAGACATTATCATTCGAACTAGACATTATCTTCTTTGACGAGAATACTAACTAAGGCTCAGAAGACTGCGAGATCACCTAATGCTACTAAGCCCAGAGCTGAGGCTGCACTCCAGGCTTGGAGCTCTGCCATTTCCACTCCTAGCCAATTCATCTTTCATAAACACCTAAAATCTTGTGTCTTGTCATTCACCAAGTGGACTGAAAATGTCCCACCAGAGCAGAGAGTTTGACACTTTAGTGTATAGAGTAAGTACCTGAGGACCTTGATTAAAATGCAGGTTACTTTCCCCCAACCCTAGAAAGTAGCCCTGGGTGAGAAGCCCTGGACTCCAATGCTTTGGGAATAATTGCAGACATATTACATTTTATCATTGCATTTTGCTTAAATGGAGAAGGAAGATAGTTCATAGTTCTGTCTATTATTTTACTTTCTTGCCCTTCCAGCCTCATATGTTACTTTAAATTTTGGAACTATTGCCTCCTGAAAAATCTTTGCTAATCTCTTTTGTAGTACCTCTAACTCAAAACAAAAAAGCAAACAATGACAAAATGTCAAAAACTAATTTTGGAAGTCACCATGGCATCCTCTCAAACAGAAGCTCTCAAAGCTCTTGGTTGAGGTAGATGTTGAAAAGGTGGCTTTATATTCTGCAGTTTGAAAGGAGAGAGAATATGAATTTTTTCATCAAAAATATTTATGTTGTCAAACGGCTAACAGATATATGAAAAGATGCTCAACTTCACTAGCTGTTAGGGAAATGCACATCAAAACCACAATGAGATACCACTTCACACTTATTAGAATGGCTATTATCAACAAGACAAGTAATAATAAGTGCTGGAGAGGTTGTGAGGGAAAAGGAACCTGCATACACTGCTGGTGGGAGTGTAAATTGGTGCAGCCACTGTAGAAGACAGTGTGGAGATTTCTCAAAAACTTAAGAATAGAATTACCATATGACCCAGCAATCCCTCTTCTGGGTATCTACCCCCCAAATTAAAAATTGATCTGTAAAGATATATGTACCCGTGTGTTCATTGCAACATTCATGGTGGCCAAGACATGGAAACAATCGAAGTGTCCTTCAATAGCTAATTTGGATAAAGAAGATGTGGTACATATACATAATGAAATATTACTCTAGCATAAGAAAGAATGAAATGCTGCCATTTGAAACAACATGGATGGATCTAGGGATTATCATACTAAGCCAAATAAGTCAGACAGAAAAAGTCGAGAACCATACAATTTCATATAAATGTCAGATATAAATCTGAATGCAACAAACAACAAGACAGACAAACAAAAACTCAAGACACAAACAACAGGTTAGTGGTTACCAGAAGGAAAGAGGGGAGGGAAAAAAAAGAGTAAAGGGGTCAAATGTAAGATGATGGAAGGAGATTTTACCTGGGTGGTGAATATACAGATGATAGGTTATTGAATTGGAGACTTGATACTATATAATTTTATTAACCAATGTCACCCCAATAAATTTAATTAGAAAATTTATGTTGTATTCATATTTGTGGGTATGTATAAAATGTGTGTGTGTGTGTGTGTGTGTGTGTGTGTGTGTGTGTGTGTGTGTGTTATTGTTTCCCCAGAAGATATTTCACAGAAATTTCTATCTGGCTTTTTGTTACCCTTACAATTTCCACTTAATTACATTGGGCTTTTTATTTGCCTTTTTCTCTGTCAGACACTAGGATGAATTTAAACTCCACTCTCTCCACTCTCTCTCCAATGGCCTCTCTGATGTATTTGCAACTTTTTACATTCCCTTTGCTTATAGCAGCTGATGGAAATCCCTTTTGCACCTTTAGCTTTCCCTCAGAGTCAGAAATTTTTGTGTTGCTGATAGAACTTAGCTTCATTCACATTTAAAATCTTGGGGTGCTCTTAAACAACAGCATTAGATCTGAGGGGTGTCCCCGCCAGCAACCTGATTATCAACCCACTTAAGTGAAATCTCCAGCGGCCAGTGACTTTGACTTTATTTCTGCCAGCATACCTCATCAGGAAGTTCTTTTCAAAGAATCTAGAGAAAAACACATGCATAATCTGAGAAGCTTTACTTTTGTCCCTCTGCCCAGTCTACATATTGTCTGCCAAAAAGTCATCACTCTTTATCACCATTGTTGGTTAGATCTTGGGTTGATGATAGGTCAGAGCCTAGATAAATGGGTAGATGGATAAATGATTGGGGACATGGACAAGTGAGTGAGTGGATAACTAGATGGGTAGATGGGTAAATGGATGGGAGGGTTGATGGGTGGATAGCAGGCAGATGAATGAGTAGATGGATGGTATGGAGGGACAAATGGATGGATGGGTGATGGAAGGATAGGATAGGATGGGATGGGATGGGATGGGATGGGATGGGATGGGATCGTATGGGATGGGATGGGATGGGATGGGATGGGATGGGATGGGATGGGATGGGATGGGATGGGATGGGATGGGATGGGATGGGATGGGATGGGATGGGATGGGATGGTTTAGAATAGATAAATAACCTGCAAATCTTCCTTCTTGCACAATATCTTTATCATTTTATTAGCCATAATTGGCCTTATGTTCCTGAGGCTAAATGCCACTTCTGCAGAAAGCAGCAATTCAGGAAGAGGAGGGCGGGGCTTGTCAAATAGTTCATTGCCATTCTGACTCAGCGTCTGCTTTGTAAAGTAAAAGAAACCATCCTCCTTTATACTACATATTTATATATACACACTTTGGTGCAGTGGTGGATAACCAGGTATATGCAGAAAATCTCTTGGGGAACTTGTCCTAATTGCATGTGCCTGGACCCCACAGCCTGAAATGTATATTCTGGTTGAAAATTACTGCCCCAATAGAAGATTCTCTGTATCTGGTAGCAGTAGTAGTTGAGTGATATTTAAACTGTGTTCTGACTTTATTTTCTCCTTGCAGACATTCCACTAACATTTTTAAAGCACTTATTATATCTCAGGCATTTCTAAGTACTTTTAACTTGTTTTACCTCATTTAATCTTTCCACAACACTTTAACATAGGTACCATTAATTTTTCCATTTTACTTGTGAAGGAATTAAGGAATGTAGAAGTGTAATTACTTGCTGAGGGTCATAGGAGTAAGAGGGAAGGCTGGGGTTCAAACATAGTTAGTTGATATTCAGACTCTATGGTCCCACCTACCATATTATACTGCTTCTCTGATCACTAAGCTGACCTTTCAGAGCACCGTGATCCAATGGAACTTTCTTCTATGACGATAGCTGTGCTGTCCTAGTAAAATGATAGCCACTGGCCACATGTGGCTTTTGAGCTCTTGAAATGCAGTTAGTGTGACTGAGGAACTAAGTTTTTAATCGTACTGAATTTTAATTAATTTAAACAGTAGTTTAAGAGCCAACTAATAGCCTCTGTTCATATGTATGATCTTCAGAAACTGAAGTGTTGAACAAGAAACTAGGTTAGTCTTCTCACTTATAGACATTCTCCTTTATTAATAATATTAACACGAAATAATTGCAAAGCACTCTTAGAATCCTTTGTGCTTCTTTCCATCCTTGAAAAGAGTCTTGCTGTTCTAAGCTCTCTGTCAACTGGGTGGCACATCTAATCTTAGCTCATTGGAAGATGTATTGAGATGAAACATTAAAAATTCAGGAAGAATAATACAGGGACATCTTGGGCATGTGGTAGCACGGTGGTGCCATGGGCATTTATTCTCAGGAGTCGCTAAATTTGCCATCTCCCAAATACTGCCATCATATATTAGGAAGGACAGGGGCATCTGGGCTCATTTGAAGGCAGAATTGCAATCTCACACCTCTTTATATAGAAGGGAGTAAAGAGAGTGAAGTAGGAAAGTGGAAAATTATGAGCCAAGACAGAAGGAGACATGATTCTGGATGAAGTAATATAATAAAAGAGCCATATTATTCATATGGTACACAAGTTGAAACTGAGTGAAGCTTTTAAAGGAGAAGGAAAATTAAAGTGTTAACAAAACCCAAATGTATACAGGTAGGTTTTATAGGAACAGAGACAAGGCAATGTAGAATTTGATGAAATTGTTAAATGTTGATTTAGAACAAAGGTGGACCAACTACAACCCATGAATCAACCCCAGTCCACTGCTAGTTTCTATAAAGTTTTCTTAAACACACTCATGCCCATTCATTTATATATGGTCTACAGCTCCCTTTTACTACAGCAGTAGGACTGAGCAGTTATAGCAGAAATTGTATAATCTATAAAGCCTAAAATATATCCTGTGGCCCTATACAGATAAAATTTACTGACTCCTGTTTTAGAACAAAAAGGGAATATATATTAGTACAGCCATCTTGGAGTACCATTTTGTATGGCCGTCAAATTTAAAAATGCACATCATCTTTGACCTGGCCATACTGCTACTAGAATTTTATCCAGCAGATGTTTGGGTACACATATCCGCAGGGCTTCTTATTACACTGAAAAACTGGAAACAACCTCAGTGTCCAGTAGCTGGGGACTGGTTAAATGAATTATGGTATATCGATGTAAAGAGATACTAATTAGTTTTTGTTTTTTTTTTTTAAATAGATGTATATGTACTCATTTCCTAAATGAAAAAGTTCTGTTTCTTATGAAGGGATGTTCAGGAACTATTGCTAAATAAAAAATGTTGCAGAACAATATGTATTATTTGATTATATTTGTGTGAAAGCAACACACAACGCCCCAAAAAGAAACAGATAAATGCCCAGCACCTATCACAATGACTAGCACATGTACTCAACATTTGATAAGTGACTACATAGATATATATATATATACACACACACACACACATATTTACTTTTCACTTCATATACTCTAGACTGAGTTTTTATGAACATGTATTACTTTTTAAATCTAAATTTAAAAAGGGAAATGTAAACAAGAAAGAATAGCCAAAAACAGGTCTCCCCCAAACTGACAATTGATATGATGCTACCAGCAGTGGCAGTCACCTGAAATATGGTTGGGAGCTCACTGCTCAGTACTGAGGCATTCAGGAGGAAAGGTATTTAAGTTTCGAGTTGAGACCAACAGAAACTGTTGGGTTTTATGAGTCATGCACAGCAAAAAGCAGAGGAGTGCTAAAGAAAACAACTCAAAAGTATGGAAAGACGGAAGTGTGACTTGTCCTAAGGGAATGATGTTTTCAAGTAACCAGGTGGGAAGACTTACTCGAGGAAACTGGAAAAAGCAGGAAGCTAGAGAGAAAGGAGCCAGATGAAGTAAGGACACAGTAGCCAACACTCAAGGTGGAGAGAAGTATTTAAGGGAAAACAAATGTTTCTTGGGGTTCTAAGAGGACCCACTCTCTGCACTGATGCATAGAACCATGTTCATGTTTGGAAAGCGCTTTGGTGTTTTCTGGTATACGATCCGTGGACATCAACAGTCCTGGTACATTAGCAGGTGCTCAGATGGAAGGGCCAGAAGCAGTTTGTATGTGCTGATGAATGTTAGAACTTCTCCCAGCTACCAACACAAGAGCAGCTCTGCCTTTTTGTGGAAGCCCTGGGAACAGCCTCAACCTCAGCCTTGCGCTGCCAACACATCTCTGCCTCGGCTTTTCTGCTGAAACACACACATCACTCAGTGCTAACAATTTGTTTTTTCGGGCAAATTGTTGCAAAAGGGGTTTATGTGAGATTGACAATAAGAAATAAAATAAATATTTAAAAATAAACATGAAAGAGACAGGTGTGCCTTTTTAAAACAATCAGTATCCACCTCTTTCCACTCCCCACTCCCATGTGCGTCTGCACTTTGCATGACTTGTGCCTGGGGTGGATGTGTCTGCGCCTACAAGAATCATTTTATTTAGACATCACACAAAGCATTTGACCAATTTTGAACACAACCGGCTGCAATACTGTTGCACAGAGATGTCTGCTCTTTCTTCACAAAACTCTCCAGTTCAAACATGTTTGCAAAGCATGATTCATGGTGTTTCTTTCTGGATTGTCCAGTGGGTAATTGCTGTATGAAAACCAGAGAAACAGATGTAGACCCCGAACCCTGGCTATAAATTTTTTGTTTTATGATTATGGGTTTCAAATGTGCTGTGTCACACTGACAAATACACAGTTACTGTGAAACAAAATGGCTTTTGGTCTCAAACTTTTGCTCTTTTGTTTGTTTGTGGTTGGAAATACTTTTAGTAGAGTTTCTTTTATCATGGATCAAACACAAAGGAAAGACAGCGGGTCCTTGAATCATGTCATTTCATTCAATGTCATTTGATTACAATGTTGATGAGATGCCTTAGGAACTTAATTATTTTTTTTTTTATAAAATAGCCTTTGGTAGAATTGGTTTTTCTTTTTTTTACATTGTTTCACTTGAAGTCACAGACCCTACTGACAACATTGAGGACTTACTGTAGAAGAGGTGATACATATTGGAATTGTATTTTATGTTTGTACCAAGAGGATATTTAGGAACGGTTTGTCCCAACTGTTTGATTAATGTTTAAATAGGTGTCAATAATTTAAACCTCATTATCAAGAAATTAACTAGGTCATTTTTCACCTTCTACCTATTCATTAATCTTATATAGTACATGAATATGTATTTAAAGATTTGTGGCTTATTTGTATGTCTTTCCTTAATTTTACTTAAGCTGAAAAATTTGGAGTAAGCATCAAGTTTTTAAGAAGTATAAGAATTAAATTTACTGATGAAATGATAAGAAACATGTGGCTGAATTGTGGGGCTGCTTTATAAATTAATACTTGGATTAAATAATAGTTCTAATAATTGCTAACAGCATAATTAACTCATGATGAGAAATGATGAATTGGTGAAAACTGTTACAGTATAAGAACCCATAATATTCTGTTCACAAGGATTTAAATACTGATAGTTCATGTGAAGGCCCAAATTTATTTCTCTACGGTTAAGAGAACCCTAAGAAGATTATAAATTAAAATTTTCTTATGCGAAGAAAGAAAACACCAAATCTCCCAACCCCTATGAAACACGCTTACTAGGTTATTGTTTTTGTGCCATGACATAGTATCGAGGGAAGAAATTTGGGAGCAGTTGTCTTCCTTTCCAGATGAGGCTGACTCCCTAGCTTAGGAAATGAGAGTGAAAAGAATTTTGGGGACACCATCCCCATTTTCACTTCCCTGTGACCAGTGCATCCTACTCTTTGGAAGGATAATGAGCAAGGAAGTGCTACGGCCTCTCCTGGTAGAGATACCTGTACACACACACACCTGGCAGTGCTGCCATGTTTCTCATCTTTTAGTTCCTCCTGCCATACTTTAACTACAGCTGCTTCCTCCACTCTCCCTGAATAACTGTTCATCCTCTTCAAGTATCGAGTATAAAGGGAGCCCAGTTTCCAAGGAACTCCAGAGATCTTAAACATTTGGAGCCAGGTCTCATGGACCACGTAGAAATTGCCACATAACGTGATGTTTTGTGTATCTTTACAACTATCTTAACAACAGTGTGTTAAAAGTTTTGTAAATTCCCCTGTGCTCCTGGTTTAAAATGTGTGTTTTCTTTGTCATGAAAGGGTTTCTTATAATACAGCTCTGTTACAAAATGAGGGTCATATAAAAGAAGAGCAAGGAAGAGAAAATAACAAACGCATAGATTCAGCAAAATCTCACCCCTTTATCACCCTGGTCTTTTCAATAGCAAGAACTGAGCTTGCTGGGCTGAAAATTGTTTTAACGTACCTTCATAAAAGGATTTTTGACTTGGTAAGTGTGTGTGATGCATACTTTTCACGTTACACCATGAGTGCCACTTAGCAACTCCACTAGACAGAGCAGCGTTTCAGCATGGGGTGGCGGGCCCCCCTCAACAGACTTTTTAAAAGCCTGGATGCCAATGCACATTCCAGCACTATCCACAGAAAGGAGACCAGAGCAGCACTCTTCACTGCAAGGGGCGAAGAGGCTAGCCCTCATGCCCACTTACTTGCCCAGCTTGTTTCATGGGAGAATTATAAGTAAATATTGGAGAGGCAGTGGAGGAGGTAGGGCATTTTTAATTCCTCCCCAGAGTTTCCCTTCTTTGATGTACCATTGCATCAAATGGTACAAGGAGCCAGGACACCGCTCCTGGCACACGCTGAGTGCTAACTTCGACCAGAATTCCCCCCTTTAAGCAAATTGTGCAAAATGGCTGCGGGGTGGATTGGCGCTCCCGTTTTAAGTTTTAAGTTCTCCGTCTGCCGGGGTTTATTTGTAAATACTGCACCTGTGCTTCTCAGTGCTTTAAGACTGGCCAAAAAAGCTTCTTCTGCCTCTATGTTAGGTCACTCTAGGAGGTATAAAAATAATCCTTTTCTCTTAAAACTATTCTAATAAGTAGCCAGATTGGGCAGGGACCGATATAGGTAAAAACTGGCCCTTGAAAATATAAAACCTTCATACTAACCAGTTTTCAAAATATGTTTGTAATTTGATTGTGGTTGGTGTGTGATGAGAGAGGCCATCAACATGCTGTCAGGGTGCAAAGCTATGGGAACAGCAAAGTAATTTCCACACTGAACTAGAATTCCAGGGAGCTGGGTTCCAGTTATTAGTCTGAGCTGTATGACCTCAGGCAGGTGTCAGTCTCCCTGAGCTTCCGTTTTCCCAGTTGAAAAATAAGAGGATGAATCACAACTAGTATTTTTTCCAGGGTATGTACTGAGTACCACACAAGCACTATTTCTTTTTGTCCTCACAGCAGCCCACTAAGGCGGGCAAGAGTATATCACCATTTTACAGATGAGAAAACTGAGGCCTGAGAGATTTAATGTGTTCCCAGATCACACAGCTGGTAGGTGGTAGAACTAGAATTGGGACTCTAATTCAGTTTGATTCCCACATCCCTGTTCTTGAGCACTATATTATGTATTTTTCCGTTCAGAACCTGAAATCCTGTATATCTGTGATTGTGTGTTTAGGGCAGTGATAACCAATTCTTGACTATTCCCTATGCTGCCTATAGACTTGAGAGAAAGATTTTAAAAAGTAACTGGATCCAGAAAGCTGGGTTTTTACTCCAGAGCAAATGCAATGCCCTTGGCCAGGGCTTGCAAGAGGGAGGGATACGGAAAAAAAAAAAAAAAAGACTATGAAGTGGAAAGTTTCTCATCCCAAGGCTTCCCCGAGGGGTAGCTGTTCTCTGTTCTACAGTTTAGGGCTTGCCTGTGCTTTTTCGGGAGTGGAAAA
>NW_006431210.1:1535868-1583368 GCF_000325575.1 Pteropus alecto
GGGGTGGGCGGGAGGCGAGCGGGCAAGGGGGAACACGCGCTTGCAAGCAAAGCCGCTGCAAATAAAAAGGCGTAAAGGGAGCGAAGTTAGCGCTCAGCGTGAGCCAGGAGCGGTGTCCTGGCTCCTCCCCTGCTCGTTCTAAAAGCACTTCTTGCATTGTTTTAAAGGTGAGAAATGGGAAAGAAAGAGCCGGCTTGCGTGCCTGCTCGCTGCCTGTCTCTCTGGCTGTCTGCGTTTGCAGGGCTGCTGGGAGTTTCTAAGCGCTGTGAGAATCCTGGGAGTTGGTGATGTCAGACTCGTTGGGTCATTTGAAGGTTAGCAGCCCGGGAAGGGTTCACCGAAAGTTCACTCGCATATATTAGGCAATTCAATCTTTCATTCTGTGTGACAGAAGTAGTAGGAAGTGAGCTGTTCAGAGGCAGGAGGGTCTATTCTTTGCCAAAGGGGGGACCAGAATTCCCCCATGCGAGCTCTTTGAGGACTGGGATGCCGAGGACGCGAGCGAGCCGGGCAGGGCTTGTCTGGGCACCGTCGGGATAGGACCTGCACCGCATTCGGAAGGCTTTTTGCAGGCATTTGCTTGGAAGGAGAACTTGGGATCTTTCTGGGAACCCCCGCCCCGGCTGGATTGGCCGAGCGAGCCTGGAAAATGGTAAATGATCATTTGGATCAATTACAGGCTTTTAGCTGGCTTGTCTGTCATAATTCATGATTCGAGGCTGGGAAAAAGACCAACAGCCTACGTGCCAAAAAAGGGGCAGAGTTTGATGGAGTTGGGTGGACTTTTCTATGCCATTTGCCTCCACACCTAGAGGATAAGCACTTTTGCAGACATTCGGTGCAGGGGAGATCATGTTTGACTGTATGGATGTTCTGTCAGTGAGTCCTGGGCAAATCCTGGATTTCTACACTGCGAGTCCGTCTTCCTGCATGCTCCAGGAGAAAGCTCTCAAAGCATGCTTCAGTGGATTGACCCAAACCGAATGGCAGCATCGGCATACTGCTCAATGTAGGTTTATTATTTTTTTTTCCCCCTTCTTTCAAGGAAAAAAAAAATTAATTGTCTTTCTTGCATGCAATGAAGACCTTGGAAACAAACTGCACTGGTAGCAAGACAAAGGATTTAATGATTTAATGCTGAAAGGGTGTGATATGCTGGCGTGTGCATATTGATCCCCTCTGCTGAAATTTCCTGTTAGATGTTTTCTTCCCAAACATCCCCTCCCGACCCGCGCTCCTCTCCTTACCAGCCTTACTTACAGTGTCTTGAAAACAGTTTTGAAAATATGCATGGAGGGGGAAAAAAAGTAGAAGGTGACCACAGGACTTTGAAACATTCTTCAAGTAAGGCGATTTGACACATTGTGCAGTTTTTTCTAAGATGTATGCAGAGGGGAATTTAACTTTGCTGTTCTTTGGATTAGCTACTAGTTGTATATATCCCCAGCCTTATGTGTTTCAACAGTCGAAAGTAATTAAAATATGATATCTTCCTTGCAAGGAATTTAGCCTGATTAAGGTAGCTGCTGCTCCTGAAGTTCATAAACCACCAGTTAAAGCTGCTGCCTCCAATGTTTTCCTTGCTAAGGAAAAGCAATATTTCTTAGCATTGACCCTGCTGCCACCTTTCCGAGTCACTTTGTTGCTCTAAGAAGTTGCTGTTTTGCTAGAAAACTACTGGCAATGAACACCCCTTGGGCTGAGCCATCCATTATTTCCATATCTTGCAATTCTGTTGGAGACCTGGACATGGGTTGTAGGAAAGGAAATGTAAGTGGGGTAGCCCAGTTTTTTGATTTTTGTTTTTTTTTTAAATATTGACTACTTGGTTATCTGATGCTGACACGGTGCCGAGGCATGCATCTGGTCAACAGTAGCCTGGCTGCAGGCTTGAGAAATGACCAGAAGTCCCAGAAAATCTCATCTTCGGTGGCTGTAGTGGGAGCCTGCAGGATGCATGCAGCCCTGACAGTGATTTAGATAAATGGCTCAGCTATCTATCAAAATGTTTTTAGTACTTTATTTGACAATTCATTGAAGCATTAGCCTGAAAATGACATTTTAAATCTTTGTTTTCAAAGAGGTCAAAGTTTAACTGGAAGAAATTGAGTTTTCCTAATAACACGGTGGCCTATCTAAAGAGAGAGAAGAAAAAAGAGAGAGAGGGGACAATAACAAGATTTAAATTGCCCTCTCTGAAACTTTTTCTTAAGGGTAAAGACTTGCTTCTTGGGCCAGGAAATCAACAGGTTTGTAGCTGAAAAAATCAATAACCATTTAATGCCAATAGTCTGGCTGTCTGACTTAATATTTTGTAGAGCCATAACCAGGGTAAAAAGTATCGTTTTCAGAAAGCGTCTTAATCTTCAGCTGCTTCCCAAATGCCTTTTCTTTCCTGCTGCCTGTTTTCTTTGTGGACTCAAAGAAACTGAGCGTTACAAAATAATTTTGCAATCCTCTAACAAATCTTTTAGATCTGTCTTCTCTAGCAATTAAAACAGTATGAACAATTTAACTTAGAATCTCAGGGAAAGGGGGCTCTCAAACTTTTTCTTGTAGGAGAAAGTTCTAATGAAACATATTTTTTAACAAAGGGGGAAAAAAGGCTCAAGACCGGGGCATAAAGCTATTAGACCTAATAGAGCTTTTACAAGTAGACATTCTCCCTTTTGTAATTAACCCTCCAAACATGCCCATTAAGTTGTAGGAGTAGGGGGGAAAGCTTTGTTTGTTCTTGAACAAGTTAAACAAGGGATTTGCCTTATCTAGGAAGAGCGAGTGGTAAATGTGTCATTCGCCTAGGGCGAGCGGATAAGCAAGAAGTGTTGATAACAGCAAAGTTCAGCTAATCAAAGAAACTTGCATTAGAAAAAGTAAATAAAGGCATTTGACAAAGGGATTTAAGAAATTCCAGTGTCTTATTTTTGTAAGCACGGCAATTAGTAATTATTGTGGTCAATTTCACAAGGGTTTGAATCCCACGCCCCAACTTTAGGTTAAATGAGTAAAATGTAAATATTCCTTATGCCCCTTCAGAGCTGTCTTCTCCTCCAAAAACCACTTTAAGACCGCTCAGTTTAGGTGTTCAAGCGATTAAGTTTTTAAGCATAAATAAAAATTTTAACAAATGTCTGCCACACAGTGTTTGGTTCAGGGTGACCCAGCTAGTTAAGGCTTTTGAAATAAAAGCACATTAGGGCTACATTTGTATAAAAACATAAAAGCCACAACCTTTTCCATTTTGCTTAATGACTGTTTTGACGAGAAGCAGATCTGTTTGTGCTCTTAACACAGAGGAAACAGTGGGCAAGAAGGAAAAAAAATAGTACTAAATTCCAACCAAAACTATTTTCTGTTTTGAGATCCTACTGATTTTTGATGGTGTGTTTGTGTGTGTGTGTGTGTGTGTGTGTGTGTGTGTGTGTGTGTACATATGCATGCGCGTTTGTGTATATAGTCATTAGAGAAAACCCTTTGGATGTAAAACATGCCAGAAGCTTTCTTTGAAAGGTGTTAAAATATTCTTTTCATTTTCTTTTTTAATTTTAAAGACAAAAATGGTATGTCAACCAGCTGCCGATTGGAGTAAGGCCTGTGAATTGCTGGTTATAAAAATGCAAAGTTAGGATTAGTGGGCTACTAAGGGAATGTGGTATAAATAATATGATTTAAGACTGCCCTTGAAGGTATGGAGTCACTAAGTTTCTGTTCAGATGCCTCCTGGATTATCTTGGTTTTAGGCTGCTCCAGATGTTTTCAGCATTAATTGCCCAGTGGGCATAGGATAAATCCTAATATTTGTGGTCTAAATATAGTTGCTTTCAGTGAAATCATGAGTGTGACAACTTCTTGGCCCCTTTCCCTGTCTTCTCCCTACTCAACACATCAAAGGAATAAAAAATATATAGTTTTTCTTTTTTGAAATAGTGTTTTGCTGATTAATGAGGAAAAATAATGTTTTTTTTTTTTTTTTAATGTAGCGATGTGTGATTAAGGAATGAAAAAAGTCCCCTTCTCAGAGCCCTGGGACCTGAATTTTAAGCATTAAACAGTATCTAAATCCTCTCCTAGTGAGATATAAATTGGGGTCAAAGTGGCAAAATCAAAGATACCCTCTGAAAGAGAGACTAAATAAAGACTGACAGCCACCGTATGAATTGAATGGGGTTTTGAATAAATATTTCGTTGAAAAGGCTCAATTGTTTTTCTAAAGTAGGACATAATTTTCTGCTTCTCGGCCACATGACGGTGGTAACTAATACCATCAGAAAGAAAAGAAAAGGGACTTTTGCTTAAATCTCAGAGAGTGCAGGACAGGGTTGATTGAAAACAAGTGGAAGATTCACAAAGTTTTCCAAAAAAAAAGATATACTAAAATAAATATTGTCAGTATTCAGATAACTTGGTACTTTGGGTAGGGGTGTATTGATGTGCAACTTAGAAGAAAAAAATGCACTAGTTTAAATTTTATTGCCAGAAAAGGGTGGATTCCAAAAATAAAACAGTAGGAGAGGTAGACATCTGTCCGCTTAAAATTCGGCTATGGAATCGATTTGTAAACTCTATTTAGAATTTGATTCTCCAGCCCAAATGCACAGCCATGGCACTGGAACAGGCCTTTTTTTCTTAGTAGATAAATGACCAGAATGGTGATTTCTGATAGGTTAGCTAAACTGAATCAGTTT
Source organism: Pteropus alecto (assembly GCF_000325575.1). NCBI lineage: Eukaryota > Metazoa > Chordata > Mammalia > Chiroptera > Pteropodidae > Pteropus > Pteropus alecto. The sequence goes on from NW_006431210.1 coordinate 1,540,554, forward strand.
TCTTCTCATTTCTGGAAGCCTGGCTTGAACCATATATAACCAGTCAGTACTGTCATGAACTTTTCTTTACAGCATAAAAGTAAAAGCAAGTTCTTCTGGATATCAGATGTTTATAATTTACCTTCAAAATGTTAAGCCCCTGAGTTGGCTGAAAAGGAAAGAAAACCTTACTGTTTTCTCCTTTATATATTCCACAAGCATCAATAAACTATTTCAGAAGGGAAATACATGATAAATGGTTGAGATTATAAATTCTGCTCTCAAGGAATTTATAATCTTTAAAATCAATTTTTTTTTTTAAAGGCTGGGAACTTTTAGTTAGAAATTAATTCTGGGAGGCAGATGGAGATGTAAAACCAAGATGCAAAATATAAAACTCTTTCAAGTTGCACAGGACATATTAAACAATAAATTCAGTGTTCATTTTAGAACATCTTAAAAAGAATCTCCTATTGAGTTTGAGTTACGTGTAAGTGCCAATAAATTTATCCTTAAATGACATTTTTATACTTTAAATGTTCTAATATAAATTCAGTTAACTATCAATTAAATAGATTATTTCGGAAATGGGAGTTTTTGATGAAGGTTAATCAGAAAAATCTTGGCTAGAAACCTTTCCAAAAGATATTAATGTGGAATCTTGCCTTTCAAATTATAGGGTAGTTGTGGCAATCGCACATCTCTGATTTTCTAGAATAACCCACTTTCAAATATACTGCCACAGTTCTCACATAAATCATTGAAAGAGGCCAGATATTTCAATAATACTGCATCTCCTAGGCTGCCCCCTGAACCCACGAGCGGCACAGAAAGTCTCTGTTTGTATTCTACGGTCAGTATAACTAGAGTGCTCACGGCTTAATTTTTCCATTGTTACTGAAGATCACCTTGTGCTTCTCATTCTTCCGAATATGAATTCCTTTTGTTGCAAATTATACATCTGTAAATAGAAGACATCCTTTGCAAAATGGAATTTAGTATTGTGACCGGGTTTCTGACTCCAGCACCGTGTGTGTGTGTGTGTGTGTGTGTGCGCGCGCGCGCGCGCGCGCGCACGTTGGGAATAGAGGAGGGGTAGAATTATTAAATTGAATTACTGTGCTTAAATCTGTATCAATTTTTCACCAGCTCCTTCTTAAAAAGTTGGACTTGGGGGTGATGGAGAGAGGAGAGCAGAGTTAACTCAGGTTTCAGATTTATCAGTATTCTGTCTGTAAGTGGCTTGGCCTAAGTACCTCTTGTTAAATAGGAGATGAGATAACCTGCCCCATCTGTAAGATCTAATAACACAACCTCGTCAGTCAATATGTTATCCTGAATTCTCCTCTTCCTTCCCTGCTTCCTTACTTCATTGTTAAGAAGCACGATTCCAGTCCCATCCCTCTCCCCTCAAACTTTCTGTCTCCAGCACCGTGTGTGTGTGTGTGTGTGTGTGTGTGTGTGTGTGTGTGTGTGTGTGCGCGCGCGCGCGCACGTTGGGAATAGAGGAGGGGTAGAATTATTAAATTGAATTACTGTGCTTAAATCTGTATCAATTTTTCACCAGCTCCTTCTTAAAAAGTTGGACTTGGGGGTGATGGAGAGAGGAGAGCAGAGTTAACTCAGGTTTCAGATTTATCAGTATTCTGTCTGTAAGTGGCTTGGCCTAAGTACCTCTTGTTAAATAGGAGATGAGATAACCTGCCCCATCTGTAAGATCTAATAACACAACCTCGTCAGTCAATATGTTATCCTGAATTCTCCTCTTCCTTCCCTGCTTCCTTACTTCATTGTTAAGAAGCACGATTCCAGTCCCATCCCTCTCCCCTCAAACCCTTTACGTGAATTAAAAAAAAAAGTTGCAAAAGTTCTCTCTACCTAGGAAACAGTAGAGGGTAAGTCTGCAGGAATTATCTTGAGCTTTCAGAACTTCTGAGATGGGAATTCAAACAGGCAGTGGAACTGCTGACTTGATTTTTCTCTGGCCTTACAGGGTCGGGAGCTGAAAGGGAGGCCGTTCAGTAAGATAAGACTCTTGGTCCCCTGCACGATAAGGGGAGGATAACAGGAACTGACGTCAGGGAGGCGACTTGGCCTGGCTGAGCACCTCCTCTGGTCAGGGCACAGGGATTCCAGGGGTCTCCAGGCCTCCCACAGCAGCTGCCGAAGTGAACCAGCTCAGATGAGGAGAAGAAAGCTCATTTTAACAGGCGCGATAGTGGGTGACAATGTCCCTTGTTCCCAAAAGGCGATTTCTCTAAACAGAACAAAGAATAACTTGGTGGGGAAGGGAGTGATTTTAATAAAAATGGATTGAGATTATAATGGCAATTTTATAGTATTTGTTTCTTGGCCATTAACAGTTTCCCTCAGATGTTTCATAAGACAGTCTATCCAGCAGTCACCAAATATTATCACCCATGAACCATGCCAGCTCTCCATATAGGACAAAATGGGTGGGAATTCACATTGTCAGAGTTAATCCCTGGGACTCCTCTTTACTTTTCTAAATGCCATGTCCCAGCCCCATCTGTATCATATGACAGCTTCGTTAAAACCATTTCATTTGCCACGAGCCCTAAAACCACTGAGCAGTTTTTCTTTCTTTCTTTCTGTCTTCCTTTTCTCTTAAACTCGGATTTTTTCCCCCCTTTCGCAAGCATTTCCAATTTGAGGTTTGGAGGAGAAATTCAAATGAAAGTGTCCTGTTTTATTTTTTCAAGTTCATAGGTCCTCCTTAGTCTCTTAAACATTGCTCTTTTTTTTTTTTTTTAATAAGTTTTAGTATTGAAGACGAAGTCATTCTCTTAATTTGACTCAGATTTAGGGAAATGTCTGTTTTTGTTGTTGTTATTGATCACCACAGTTAACATTTTACTAAATCAGAAAAGAAACCCAAAAAACCCATAGCTGAATTCAAAATACTGTGATAGGAATGATGCAGATAAGACCAGGTGCGTCAATTAACTGGGAATATTTGGATCACATTTATCACAGTTCTCCTCTAATTTGCAGAGCAAATGAAGACCTCATATAATAAATCCCTGTTCTCAAAAACATTAATGCTTTCAGGGCTACAGTACCCTTGTCTTGTCATCAAAGTCCATAATTATAAAAAGGCTGATGATCTGAAGGCCATTTCAGCTTCAAAAGATTTTTTAGGGTCTGGTCTATTGGAAAGCTTGGGGGTATAATTAACTAAAATGGAAATGGAGACAAGCGAAATTTAGTTCCTGATGTTTTAATTTAGCTCAGTACTGCCATGTGTTATTGAAGAGAATTCTTAAAGGCAAACATAATTATTTCATTATGGTCCTCAAAATGCTTTCATTGGCTTTAATGACAAGAAACCGTATAAAAAGGCATACATTTTAATTAGTCCTCCTTATATTTACATCAGATAAATAACAAATAATTGATGAAAAACAAGTCTTTGGAATGGATGATTTCACATAGTGTGCTGGTTACAGCTTAATGATGAAACATTTCTCTGTTGCTTTGCATTTTAATTATCCAGGCATTACAGTAGTGGGGCTGCAAAGCTAAAATACTGTTGTTACCATTTTATTACCAAAAAAAAAAAAAAAAAATCACGATTAATGCCTATGAATCGGAAGCTGAAAAAGGTAGCTAGAAACGCATCTCAGAGGAAGTAAATCACCAGTCCCATTAATTTTACTACGTTTGTTAGCTCTCATTTTGATCACTTTTATCTTTTACGCTTCATCTTTTTGGATTAAGACTGTCAAGGGTTTCACATGCATTTTTATGGCTACATCTTCTAAATACCTTTCTTTTTCTCTTGCTGCCCATTCAGAAGACTTGCCTGAAAGTACATTGCCAAATGTGTCCTGGAAATTCAGAGAGCTTTTCTCCATGTTATAGGCCCCCTTTACCTTTGATTTTATATGAAAACTCATTTCACATGATTCATCCGTTTTGGTGTACAGAACACTAATTGTTATTATTGATTTTAAATTCCATGACCATTACAAGTAACCCAGATGACTGGCAGATAAAGGGTAATAATCCATGGAGTTCTGGAACTGTTTCATGTTTGTCTGGAGTACTTTATGTGATCAATATTAACTGCCCCATTGAAACTAACTGCTGTATCAAATAACACTCAATCAAATGAATGTGCTTAGAGATTATTTATTGAAAGCTTTAATTGTTCACTGGGGCCCTGCTTATCAGAGGAAACAATAGGAACTGGAGATAGGATGAATAGGTCTCGCTCTGCAGAGAATGTTGGAAGGAGCTGTTGAACAGGGCATCTCTCTGCTAATTAGGCAAGAGTTTCCTGAAGAGCCCATATGGGCTTCTAGCGGGCAGAAGCTGCAAATACTCTTACAGAAGTTATCCTATCACCTGTTCACCGAGAGCTCTTTGGAGAAGGTGTAATGATTTCCTTGCCCTAAGCCCAGAGGCTGTGAAAAGTTGTCACTCTCTGAGAGTTTTACTGCTGCTTCTTCACACTCCCACTCACATACATTGCCCTCCCATGCCTCTCTCCACCTGTATCCCTGTTACTGCCTGATGGTCTGAGATAATGAAATGGCCTGACTTGACACAGGATCTATTTCTACAGCTATGAAATGGGAATAATAATGTCTACCTTGCAGGATTTGTAGAAAGAGTAGAGATAATGTAAACGAGGATTCTAGTCTCACCCTGAAAATATAACAGACGTCACTGAGTAGTCTTTCTGCTCTGATTTCAGGATGACACCTGTGGCTTATGTGCCTTGGCTAATAGTAAACAGTCTTTTTTTAGTTGGTATCTCTTTTCCTCAGTGAAATGGTTCCTCTGTCTGTGGCTCATAACTTAGGTGACAGTCCTTCCCATTTGTCACAGTTTGGATAGCACGATGGTCCTGATTCAGTGGCATCTATTTACTAAACCCCTAGATTTAGTACAAATGGATTGACTTTTACAAGTGAGCATTGTCACCTTCGAAGTTGTCACAATACACTTTGCCCAAGGATGCTGTCAAGGGCACAGTACATTTTTATTACTCCCTGATGGATTAGATCTTGCAGTGTTCTCGTCAACAAAGGGCTCTTGGTTGTCTGCCATGTTCCAGGCTCCCTGAAATGTTCTGTGAGGGACAACAAGATGAATCTAATGCTGTCTCTTCTTTTTCTGGATTCACAGTGTATGGAGGAAACTTATGTATACAAGTCCTTGTGATATAGCCCTCTTATAAAAGAAACATAAGAATCTGCTCAGCACTTTGAACCTGAATTTTATTTTGGAAAAAATAAAAATAAAAACCACTGAGAACCACAGCTGGTGGATAAGGTGAGGGATCAAATGGGTTCCACAGTTTTGTCATTAGGAGCAGGCTTGAAGTTTTTCTGTGGGTAGGCCTCCTATGTTATTTCTAAATGAAGTTTACAAAGCAGAGTTTTAAACTCATCTTGAGCAGTGGAGTAAGTGCATGCCTTCCAAACGTGCTTCTTGAAGACTCTCATATAGAAGTTTCTGAAGTGTTTGTTCAAGAGTGTTCTTCTGGGGTTGGGTCTGATTAGATTAAGTTTTTAAGGATCACTTATTTCCTTATAATTGTTTCTGTGATTTATTGCTGTGTAACAAACTGCCCAAAGCTTAGTGGCCTCACAAGTTAGGGTCTCATTTTTCTGTGGATAGACTGGCCTCAGCTGGGCAGATCTGCTCTATATGATGTCAGATGAGGCTGCATCTGGGCTAAACTGGGCTGGAAGTCCAAGAAGGCTCACTCCCATGACTGGCAGTTGATGTCGGTTGTTGGCTGAGTGCTCAGCTGTGGCTATCGACTAGAATAGCTACATGTGGCTTTTGCTTCTCACAGCATGGCACTAGTATTCTGAGGGAGCCTTCCCAGAGGGAGGAAGCGAAAGCTTCTTAAAGACTGGATCCAGAGCTGGCACAGAGTCACTTTCACCATATTCTGTTGGGTAAGCAGTCACAGGGCCAGCCCAGATTCAATACGGCTACCTCTCGATGAGAGTGACGAAGAATGTACCACCATCTTGAGTTCACCATAACAACCATCATCACATCTATGCCCTATGATAAGAAAGAAATCGTTGTCTTCTGACAATAAAGATTAAATTGAAGAACCGTTGCAGAGTTTTAGTTAGTTTGGACTTTTCTGGCTGGTTAAGTGTTTAACAGAATTCTACTCTCACGGCTGTACATATGTTATCCGTTAATCCTCACAGACAATCCTGTGAGGAAAGAATGATTATTGTTCTTTTACAGAAAAGGCAGTTGAGCTCAGAGAAGACGCGTAACATGACTGATGTCACCCAGTTGTAGAGCTGGGTTTGAAGTCCCAGGAAGGTCTTCTTCTCATCCTCCAAGTGCAGTTATTCACAGTCCAACTCTGTCATCTCCATCAGCCAGTGAAAAATTCGGAGAAAAATTGTTATGCCCTAACAATACCAAGAAAGGGCCACGGAGCGTTTTGGTTTGGGAGCAATGTGGAAAAGAGAGAGATAGAGAACTGTAGCTCACATCATTTCCTCTGATGACATTTTTTTAAATAGAAGCCGCAGCCTTTTAAACTGTGGAGGAAACAATGAGACTATTTTGCTCTTTTGTCCTTTGTTTTCCGTCCTGTTTGTCTCTGTTTGTCATTGAAGTCTGCACTGGCCTAGCTCTCAATAGTTCACAGGAGTCGGGGTCAGGATTAGTCTTGTATTTACCGAAGAGTCACAGGAAGGCGAGAAATGAGAAATAAGGTTTTTCATGTTATTCTGGTTCCCTGGTAACCTTCATCTAAAGATGGTACTGATTCCTAGGTGGTGTCTCTTAGGTAAGCAGCATTACAATTATGTCTTCTATTATTTTTTAAAAAAGGGGGAGAGGGAACTTTCTAAGAAATGATGGAGTTGACTCAGTATTTCATCATTCGCCACCTATTTTAAGTATCCATTTTGTTTAGAGGGCCCCATTATTACTGTTTAATGAAGTTTACATAAATAATGATGATGATTAGCCTTTCGCATAATGCTTTTTATTTCGGTGATTTCAAATATAGTTTAGTGCAATATACTGTTCTTTTTTTTATATGCCGCATTCTACCTGCTGCTTCTGTTTAAAATGGAATTATCCAATAATTATATATTTTGAGGAAATAGAGACATGGATTAATCGAAGTGACTTACTAAAGGTCATGTAGTGGTCTAGACGGAAGTAGGTTTAAATCTGTAAGATGCTGCCCTTACAGTGCATACAGTGCGGCCACGTGCAGGGTGATACAGTGGGACTGGGCACTCTTCATGCACTGCCCCTGCTGTGGGAGCTAGAGCTCCAAGCTGCCTCGGTTTTTCTTCTTAATCTGTAAAATGGATCCATAAAGCTTCCTTGCAAGCCTGTCATAGACTTAAGTAAGAGAGTATATTTAAAGTATCTGATATGTAAGACTCAATAAATAGAGTTTTTCCCCCAATACTTTATTATGAAAAAGTTTTTAAACAAAGAATAAAGGAAAGAATTAAACAGGGAACATCTCTGAGTACTCCCACCATATCTACCATTAAAATTACCAAGTTTGTTTTCTGTGTTTCTACCCATTTCTCCTTTGTGTGTGTGTGTTTGTATTTGCTTTTTCTTGGTTGGGTTCCCTTACCAATCTGGGAAGTCTTTGAGGTCAGATATTGTGTCCTTTACTTCTGTTTTCCCAGAGCTAGTGTAGTACTTGGTGCCTGGTCAGGACTTAGTTAACTATGTTTGAGCCAATGGATATGTACAAGCACATCACCCCTTAAAATACAGGATGTCAGCACTGTCCAGTAGAATTTTCTACAATGATGGAAATGATCTATAATTCTCTGTTGTCCAACACAGTTGTTGCTGATCGTGTGTGGTTACTGAGCACTTGAAATGTAGCTAATATGTCTGAGGAACTGAATTTTTACTTTTATTTCATTTTAATTTATTTAGCTTTCATGTGACTAGTGGCTACTGTATCGAACGACACAGCTCTGTATACTTCAGTTATTAATATTTTTTTCCAATATTTGTTCATTCTCTTTATTTCCCTTTTCCTTCAGCCTTTATTCTTTCCTATTGCTTTTAAGGAGCTCTAATTATCTCTTTATGTAGATGGCAAATAGAATGTAGGAGAATGTAAACAGAATACTTCAGGGTGGTGATTTCAGTCATTGTTTAACTTGTTTTCCTTCTGGGTGGAACTGTTTTTCCTGGGGCCTGGCAAATTCTTAGCATTTATTTTGCTAACACTCTCTTTGCCCAGCTAAACCAAGATTTTCACAGAATCCCAGTGGGCTGGACTTAATTATATTCTTTGTAGCGATCATATCAATGTGGCATACAATTTCTAGTCCTGTGCTTCACTCCTGCTTGGTTTTCAAATGAACACAGAGTATCTTCCAACATTTTAAAGCTACTTTCACTCTGCTTAAGTATCTTATTAACTTGGGGAGGCAGAGAGAAAAAGGCCATACTTTATGAAGCCTCAGCCTGTGTTCTAGAAAATGCCATGCTCTGTCTCCCACCAGCGCCTTCTCCTGCTTATATGTATGTGCTGTGTTTTATAACCCACTGCCTGGCCTACAGTAGGTGTCCAAGAAATATGCTGAAATGAACTTGAAATTCGGAACGTATTTAAGTGGTCTCTGCTTTTATTTATTTGTATATTGGTGGGTTGTTCAAAACACCTGAAGTAAACTTGAGTGAGCTGTCAAAACTTGGAGGTTCAGGTTTGCTCTTATGGCAAGCTCTTATAAAGTGTTAGCTGGAAAACTGGCCTGAGAATATAAAAATGGGATGTTTCCTTGGGCTTCTGGCACTCACTTTGATACCCTAGAAATATTTTCTGATTGTACTTCCTGTTAACCAGGACATTGCTGCTCCTCCTCCCCGACACCACACCCCCCCCCTTTTTTTTTTGGTCCATCCCTAGAAAATAGTGAAAGTAAATTGAAATAAGACCAAATCATCACTTTTGAACCAAGATAAATGTTTTTCCCCCTGAATGATTGCAAGTTGTGATTGGTTTTTTAAAAGAATGAAATAATCGTCATCATCATAATTAATATTCATTAAGTGCCTATTATATGCCAGGTGCACAAAATGACTTATTGTCACCTAAACCTCACAGCCACCCGAAGAGGAAGTACTGTTATTGTTCGCTTTTTCAGATGAGAGTTCCCAAGCACAGAGAGGTTCAGGTACCCACTGAGGATCTCTTGAGGAGAAAGTGAGTTGGAAGTTCCCACCTCAACTTCGCATAATGTAGGTTTCTTTCCCTCTGCCAACTATGCAAAGTACACTCCTATTTTCTTTGTGAGGAGGGGGAATGAGGAACTCTGGAAGCCTCAGAACCCACAGAATAATAAAAGGGTTTCTAAGTGAAAGCTGGAAACAATACATTTTTAACAAAATGGGCAGTTACTCTAATTGCTTTGCCCCTACTGTTCGATTCCTTTTTATGTCCTAATTCATTAAATTATGTGCACACACAAGCTTATTATTTACAGATGTATGCACTTTTAACTGGCTCATGTGAAACAGATGTTTTGCAAAAGGTAACAGAGAGCAAGTGATCGAAACCCTCCTTAGTGGGTATCAAGTGAGTATTATGGCCCATTACCTGCAGGTCTTTTACTATTATTTTGAATTGCAATGTCCAGCGTGGGGAGGCTAATTCAATCTGTCCCCCGGAGGAACAAATAAAAATACAACGACCCTATAAGAAGACAGCTGCTTCTCAAAATAAAGGAGGGTGCGTGCCGGTGACAGGCAGGTGGTGTTCACATGTGGGCTCAGGTGGATGTGAGCCAGTTTTACAAGCAATTTGAGAAAAATAAAAAATACCCATTGCATTACAGTCTATCTTTTTATTTTTTAAGAGCTTTATTCTATATTTTATTCTAATCACAGCCTTTAAATTCACAGCCAAGCAATCATCATACTCTTTTTTTATCGAGAATTTCATTATTTTTGATAGAATTATTCCATTGCTCATGTAACTGGCAGGAATAAGCATGCAAAGCTGGGACAGTACATATGATGTCAAATTACTATCTACCAGATTCTGGAAGAGTTGGGCCCTGCCCACAGGTTCTTCACGGCTCCACAATAAATAATCTTCAATTAATAATAACTGTAGAATTAATTTCAGTTACCTATTGCTGCATAACAGACCAGCACAATACTTAATGGCTTAAAAAACACAATTTATTATTAACTTTCGAGGACTTGCCTCACTTGGGGTCTTTCATGTGGCTGCAGTCTGGTGGTGTTGGGGCTGGACTGAGAATTTGAATAGGGCTAGATGTTCAAGCCCTATTCAAATTCTATCATGTCCATTCACATGTCTAGTTCCTCAGCTGATATTGCTTGAACAACTGAAGGCTGTCTGAGCATCTCAGTCTCCATGTGGCCTGCTCTTGTGATGTGGGCTTTCTTGCAGCATGGTGATCCCAGGGCCCTTTACTTGGCTTCCCCCAGAATAAGCATTCCCAGAAACCTAGGTGGAAGCTGCGGGGCTCCTTATGATCTAGGCTCCTGTGTAACATAACGTTACTCTTGCCACACAGCCTGCTGATCAAAAGGAAATCACAGGAGCAGCTCAGATTCCAGAGTAAAGGCCCACACAATGGTGGATCCACAGAGCTGTGGTTCTTAAATTAAGAAGGCCATATTCGGACACTAGGTACCATACTCACTGTGCATTTAGAAATAAACGCACACCTCTTTTTCAAAACAAGATAACATGGCCTAATAAAAATAAACACGACTAATTCATGTAATTACTTTAATACTTGTTAAGAATATTAGGGAGCAAAATTAGTCACCCCTCAAAGTAGCAGTGAGATTTATTGTTTATGAATTTTCAGGAGTTCTCTAAACAACAGCAAAAAAACTGGAGCAAGAAGATGGCTGAAATTTTGTCCATTTTGCACGTGGAAAGCGTCACAACTAAAATATAAGATGGGACATGAAATATTAAGTGGCATATCAGGTTTATTGCACATATGACCATGAGAGTGCATTTTATTTTGTCTTATAGAGCTCTAAAAAAAATCCATGTAATGGATTAAAGGTATTAAAACTCCCATATTCCTCCTGGCTCCAGGCCAGGGAACAAGGCATGATAAATAATCCCAATAGACAGAATATGTAGGAAGGAATTTTAAACTGTATTTATGATAGACATATTGACCTCCCTAACTAATAAAAATGTATACATGAGGTTAGTTTTGAAGGAAAGGTGCAGACCTTACACATTTATAGTGTATATAAATACTATATACACTGTAATTTTAGCATCCTTAAAATACTTCTCACATCTCTGTGACATATGGCTATCATACTCTGTCTTTACCCTGGAAGCAAAGAAAAGCATGGATTTTACAATAATAACATGTGCAGTTACTATATGAAGAAATAGTTTTAATATCTTTTATCTTAAAGCAGGGGTTCAGAAAATGGAGCCAAATCTGGCCTGTAGCCTGTTTTTGTAAATAAAGTTTTATTGGAATATTCCACACCTGTTCATTTATGTCTTGTATGCAGCTACCTAAAAAGGCAGACCTAAGCGGCTATGACAGAGACCAAGCATGTGGCTCACAAAGCCTAAAGTACTTACTGTCTGACCCTTTACAGAAAAAGTTTGCTGACTTTGTCTTAAAACATGAAAAATTAATAGGACGGCTTAGATTAGAAATGAGTGCTTCGTTATTTATTTATAATAATCTTGTGTGTGAATTCAGGAAGCCATTTCTGGATTAAGCCATTTCTTTACTGTGTGACTTTGGCCAAGTCATTTAACTTCTCTAAGCTTCAGTTTCCTCTTGCGATAAAGGAGATTTAAAAACTGAAAATGATAATAATCTCTGCTCTTCTTCATACATTTATCATGACGGAGTAAGTGGGGTAATGCGAGTGAAAACACCTCAAATCATCCATCACCACATAATATATGCTGTTAGCAGAGTCTGCTGAATTGGCTGAAACTATCATCATTTTTGTGTTATTGCATGTAAGGATTTCTATGCAGATTTCATTCTTTTCATTCATTAATTTTTTTCAATCAACATTTATTGCATTCATGCTCTGTACCGAGCACGTTTTTAAGCACAGAGTATTTAAAGGCAAGGCAGCTGAAGCCTTTGGTGTGCAAGTGATATGCCATGTCATGGCAGACGTGGGCTCCCATCAACTCCTTCCTCCAGCTTGGGGCCATTTTTGCCATCTGATATTTTTAGTTGTCCACTTGCGTGGGCCAAGAACAGTGTCTTCTAACTTCTTTATAACCCAGCATCCAGCACGGTGTCTGGCCCTGCCAGGTGCTCAATAAATAATTGTCAGCAGCTGGATGTGGTTGGCTGGGAGTCACCGCCCTGTGCTGCCTTCTCTCCCATGTGTTCCTTCCAAAGGTTTTCTGCTCTGGGTTTTCAGCAACTGTTGAAGGCTTTCAAATGCTAGATCACGGTGCTAAGGAGGTGTTTAAAGAAGCTGCTTCTGAGGCTTCTAGGCGTGTGGATTGGGGATGGGCCTGGAAAACCCATGAGAAAATGGTCATTGCAGTATTTTAGATCAATATCTTAGAGGCTGGGAAGGAAGGGACATTTGCAGAGAGTGTAGGGAGGCAAAGGTGACGCAACTTGCTTTACTCATATTAGCTTATAGAGAATCTCTTAGGTACATCAGGAGCAACTACTATTTTGATAGGGAAATGGAAGCGAAGGCCAGGAAATGAAGACATAAGATTAATATGTAGGTGAAAGATGGGGAGGTGAATAATATTGAGATTCATCCACACCAAGGATGACCCTTGATATGGTAATGGTGATAACTCTGCTTTATGTAACACTGCTATGTGAGGGGGATTGTGCCAAGTGCTTTACAGAGACTTCCTGTTTCTTGTTCACAATGATCCAAAGAGGGATAGATTATCATTTTATACAAGGAGAAATTGAGGCTCAGAGAGGTTAAGTAACTTGTCCAAAGTCACACAGCTAGTAATTGGGAGAGTTAGGATTTGAACCCAGGCAGGCTGGCTTCAGAATTCACACTTCCAACCATAAGCCTCAACTTGTAGGCAAAGATGAAAAGTTTCCTGAAGGACGAAACATCCAAAAAAAAAAAAAAAAAAAAAAGCCTTGGGGCCTGCTCCCAGTTGAGAGATTGGTAAAACTTTTTTCGAATTATTATTATTTTGTTAAGTTTTCCTTAGCAATTTCTTTTTTAAGAACCAAAATTAAAGTACTTTGAAATTCTCATCCTTCTCACATCAAGAAATAGTGAGAAATACCGTTAGGAAAGAAAAACACAGTGTTCTAGTGTTTCTGTAATCTGAACAATTCCATATAGAAACTTAAGAATCTTTTAAAATAAAATATCTCCCAAGTGTATCCTTTTGACCTGATATGTTATGTTCATCTCTAGCACTAACAAAATCTTCATATTACTCAACTAGAAGGTTTGGTAAGGATGTTTACTATCTATCTTTCCGCTTCTAGTCGCTCCTCCCACACTGTGGTCTTCAGGGAGAGAGTAATTCAGCCCATCATTTAGGGCATTCAAATCTGTAGACAGTGACAGAAGAGCTATCATACAACTTTAGAATTTTGGATGTTGGTTTCATTCTGATGCCAGATGAACTTTGGTCACGGCAGTGCATATGGCCCACTGGCAAAAGGGGGAGAACCAGCTTAGGGATGGGGGTGTCCAGAGCTCCCCTGTTCCCAGCAGAGCCCCAAAGCAGGCAGACAGCAGGTCACATTTAGCTGAGTTACTGCTCCTGACAGTGTGTAGTCACACGCCCTTGGAGCACTGCCAAAGGCCTTTGAACCTTGGTCTTAGCTGCTGCCATTTTGCCTACTGGGGGTTGGTTTCTCAGCAGGGAAGATGCTGGAGAGGTTCAAGGGGGTGTGTGTGTGGTTGTGGGTGTGTGTCTTCTCATTCCTGTGTTTGCTTCTGGGGGACTTTCCTACTTTATTGCTCTGACTGGAAAGGAAAAAAAAAGGGGCTTTATTTCTCTCCCCTTAGCTTCTTTCTTTTTTAGTTTTCCAGTTTGACTTCTGGTCCTTATCACGGGGTAACTGTGTGTGTGTGTGTGTGTGTGTGTGTGTGTGTGTTTGACTTAGATATAGTCTATAAATTCTCAAACCTGTTGCCAGGGACTTTGCCAGCCTATTCCCAGAGAAGTTGTGTGTAGTCTCATAAGAGAGGATATCATTGTATTCTCCCAACACCTGGGTTACACCCATTCTCTTGAACCAAAGACCGTTTGCCTTCAAATCCCCGCTCAAAGGTTTGGTCTGTATGACCTTGAGCAAGTTACCTAACCACCCTGTGCCTCTAATTTCTTTCCTGTACAAAAGAAATACTAAGGATAGCTGTCTTGTAGGATCATTATGAGGATCAAGTGAATTAATATATGTAAAGTGGTCAGAACAGAATGGGGGTGCTGGCTAGCCCATCGTACATGCTCCATAACTTTGTTATTCATATTGTTGTAAGTTATCGATTAGACTAGGCCCTAGAGATGTTTCTGTCACCTTCTAAGGTAACAGTATTAATCACATTAATATATGGCTTACCTAACACTTTTCCCCAAATACTCTAATAATGAAGTGTTATTATGTTTGTGTTTTTATAGTTCTGTAGTTTACAAAATATAAACCCTGCAATGTAGTAAGCATACTTGTCATCTCTGATGTTCAGATTAGGAAACTGAGGCTCAGGAAGGTGAAGTGACTGTGTACAGGCAGAGTTAGGGACTGAGTTCATGCCGTCTATCATCTAGGACTGTGCAGTTTCCACTTCTCTGGTGCTGCAGGACATTATTTGCTGTTCCACTCCCTTGTCCTGAAGTCTCCCCACAAGTAGCATCCTTACCTCAGCACTGTTTATAATTTTGAGGGGGTAGGGACTGTCCTGTGTATTATAGGATGTTTAGTAGCATCCCTGGCCTCTACACACTAAGTTCCAGTAGTGGCCCCTAATTACGACAGCCAGAATGTCTCAGACACTGCAGTATCTCTTGGGGAAAATAAGTGCTGGTTAAGAATCATTGCCCTAAATTAAAGAAGGTAAAAGGGAAATGTGGGCGGTGGGTAGAGGTCCTGGTTGGCTATTGCTTGTTAAGCACTTACTGTGTGCCAGGCAAGTTGCAAACAATGTACCCTTTCACCAACTCAGCAACCAGAATTTTAGGATTGTCTGTGTTTATTATGAAAGAGACACTGGGGCTCTGAGACTGTAAAGAAAACTCTATTAAGTTAGTAAGTGGCAGAAGAGGGATTCAAATCCAGGTCGATCTGGCAGCAAAGCCTGTGCCCTTGCCATCATTTCCTACACACAATTTTCTGTAGGCTCATGGTGTTGTAGTTTTTTGTTGTTGTTGTTTTTGTTTTATTTTTTTTTTTAGGAACAAGGATTAGATGGGTTTCAAAGTTATTCTGAGACCACTAATGTGATTGTACACCTGTAAAAAACAAAACAAAACAAAAACTCCTTGCGGCAAACATAACCAAATAAATCTAATTTTGTTAAGAGGGGTGTGGCTAAATTCTGGTGTAATCTCACTTGCACTTCTTTAGACCTCAGAAGGGTGGCAAGGATTCCTGTGTGACAAAGCATAATTTCCTTTTCATCTTCCTTAAGTATTCCAAAAACTATCTCCCCATTACTTTTCTGTAACTCTGGCACCAGTGTGGTTTGCAAATAAATATATTTACAGTGTACAAGCCAAGAATTGTATATGAAATGATATACATTTTAATGCTCCAGTTTTAATCTGTGTGCAGGAATTTGAACAGATAATAGAATCTCATTTATTAGTGCAATAATTGCTTTTTAGAAATGATGGGAATCCTGATTAGAAGCAGAATATGGAACTGAATCATTTGGTGTTGAGATACACTCTTCGGGGGATCTTAGTATTGCAATGTAATTAGCTTCATCCACACATGACTCCCGAGACCCGTTCCAACATTTGTTCCGTGAATACAGTTCCATTTCTGATGCCTCTCAGCTCACATCATTAATAAGTAGTTATATGGGTAGGCCTGTTAAGTGATTTTAAGGGGGAATTTATTTGAACCCTGTCATAAGCTATCTTAGTATTGTCCTAGAAAATAGTGATATAAAGCATCATCTGTTAAAAACGTCACCCAAAATAACCTATGAGATAATTTCGACTATGTTCCTTGAAGCAAGAAAGCACATTATAAAAATGAAATGTAGGAGTTGAACGTGCCATGGTCCCTTATGAAAATATGACAGCACTTCCCATGGTCAAAGTCAGTCCCAGGAATAATTTCTGCTGCTGGCTGGGAGCCCAGGCAGGTGTAGCTATCGTAGAGAGTGATTAGTGGATGCTGAGCCTCTCTTTTTAAGGACTAAACTATCTTGTCAAATTTAACCATATCTGGAATCAAATCAGTGTTTGGAAAATTAGAACCGTGAATTAAAAGATAAGGAGGGGCACAATTCTGCAGTTCTCAAGTTTGAATAAATAGTCCTGACCACACCACGCCTGGTGATGTTTCTAGCAAAGGAAATAAATGAAGGAGATGGAAAACGAGAACTTAAAAAGCTATGGGTTTTCATGAAATAATAGTCATATATATGAAGCCATTAAAATTTCTTCTATAAAGGCTGAGAGAGGCACTGTGTTCTTAAATTTCCTCATTGCAGAGTTCCTGGTCGTCCCCTCCCCAGTGTTTTGGGGAGGAGTAAAGGGGTTAATGCATATTAAGCACTTAGCACAGCCCCAGGCATACAGTAAGGGCTCAGTAAATAGTAGATACTATTAGTTCAAGCTCTTCCAGTGTAACTTTGAACCCACTGCCAACTAGAACCCACTGCCAACTAAAATCCACTGCCAACATTCCGTGGGAGAAAACGAAGGCTTTTGGTGAGCATAAACACACACCCAGCTTGAAGATCTTAATGTATTAAGTACTTAACAAGGTAGAGTATTTAGTGAGGACCTGTGCAAAGGGGAAACAGAGTTCCCATGCCAAATTGACTCATCAAAATGTTTGAGATTCTGGGGAGGTGAGGACAGTAACAAGACATTTTTAAATCCGGGTGTCTCAAATGTTGTTAATGTGTATTAGAATAATATGGGGGATTTTCTTAAGATGCCTATTTAGATTGGCAGGCATTTCTGGGTAGAGTTGAGTGTTCCCAGGTGATGGTGATGCTGCTGACCTGAGACCACATTTTGCAAAGCAAGGCTTTCTTTAAAGAGTCAAAAATCAAAGTCCCCCCGCCCCCCATGCCCCCTTTCCCGTACGGCCCCTGCCTTTTGTCCTCTGCCTGGGTTCAGCACCTGTTGCCTGTGTGGTCAGAATAGCAGGGATTCTCATAACCCAGCTCCAGCCCTCGGCCAGGATCCCGGGTGACCCGGGCAAACACACACTTCTTCAGGGTCACGGGCAGGTTACTGAGTCAAGACTGCCAAAGGCCCTCGATGATGTTTTCCTTCTCCCCCCACCCCCTCCTTCCTTTGCCTGCCCCAAACCCGGGACTAATCTTGGAACTGCTTAATAATATCAAAGCCAGCAGCAGTGTGCGGCAAGACCATTTCAAAGCAGCATTTTTCTTGTTTGGCAATTACCTAATTTCAGAATGCGATTCACAGATTTGCAAAACCCACGTGTGTGGAAACAAACCGCTGCTCCTGAAAGATGATTAAAAGCAGACCCCCTCAGGAAGAGGCGACAGAAAAATTAAATGAGCGACAGTATGGAGCTCTTTTGCCCCCACGCTAACATTTGGATTCAAGTAAATTATATTTTAATAAAATATCTACATGCGCACTCGCACACGCATGCGCACATGCACGCAGTGGAGAATCTGGTTCTAATTACTTGTACTTTAGTTGAACTTTGGCGTTTCCTTTGACTTTCTCCCTAATGTATGTGAGCTGTGGGCCCTGCGATCCTGCAGTGAATACACAGAAAAAAAAGGGGGAAAAAATCCAGACCGGCTGTCTTTGGTGCCAACAAAAATGAAGCCCAACTGAATGTTTTGACCAAATGCAACACTTTGCTATTCTCCCTTAATTAGCTGAAATTACTCCCTCCCACCGGGTCCCAAAGCCCTGGGCTCAAAATTCCCCTGGGGCCATGCAGGAAATGCCTTTTGCTTTACAACTCTTTTTTTTTTTTTTCTTTTAAGGCTCAGCTGCCCAGAGAGTGCATTAAAGTACTGTCTTAATCATGGAAGGTTCTAGTAAAAAGGCAGGGCTTTCATAATACAAGATGCCTGCCTGCCTGCCTCTAATCAGGCCCAACATAAAATCCTGAAATCTGTCAACATGGTTTAGCCAGCAGTAAATTAGTTCTCACAAAGAAAAAAATTGTATACTGAGCTCTCTCTTAAAAATGGTATCAGCTACTTAATCTAACCTTTAGAAAAATGCCAAGCATGTTAGGAATTGTGAAGGGAACTATTGTTGGAGACTTTGTGTTTAAATGACACTCAGGTGTGTTGTAACAACAAAGACATTTATACTGTTTTCTCAGGTGAGTTAGGTTTGTAAGTGCCAAGTCTTTTTTTTAAACAGGCAACAGCATTAATTTTTCTTTCTTTTTTCTTTTTTCCTCTTATTTTGGGAACAAATTAACCCCTAGAGTTGTGGCCATGTTTGAGAAAGCTGTGTCACTGGGAGCATTGGCATTCTACTTTGTACCATCTTGGTTAGTGGAGATTTATTTCATTTAGTTTGTTTTTATTTTGCCTGCAAACAGCCTCTGAGTTTGAAGCCTTTCAGAGTAGTGCTTTTAAAAATGTTTCTAACTGTGGACCTATGTCCATTCCTAAGTGGCCTACCACCAGCCTACGATGAGATAAGTGTAGAGATTGAGAGCAAATGTTTAGAAACTTCTACAGCAATTTGACAGAGTAATTTTATATATTATTATTATTATTTTTTTTTATGTTGGAGCTTGTGTTTTGGACATCTTTTTTCTAAACCCTTCTTTCTAGAGATTCATTTTGTATATTTTTTCTAGGGATTTGTTTTTATTTAATTGTATCAATCCATGAGGGAGGGTTTGGGAGGTGGGTAAGAAATGGTACTTTGCCTTAGTCTGAAAATCACTAATTTAAATCAAATGCCTACCTCCCTACCCCCAGTAATTCCGATGCTGGTCTGGACCACACTTTGAGGAGCATTAATTTAGAAACAAACAACCAGTAATGAATTTTATGCAAGGAAAGTGATTCTAGCTTTGTTTTCCTCAGTAACAGCCATCTCTATGTTGCAGAGATGGAGAGGTTTAAAATATGGAATGGAAGCTTCTGTCTGCAGGTTTGGTTTGGCTCGCTTTCCCCTTTTGCATGTGTGCAGCCCAGAGAAGCCCCCTCGCATCTCTGGTGCTGACTCTGCTCTGGGCAGGGACTCACAGAGCTTTGGTGCATCCATCTTGCCCAGGTAGCAGAAGTTTCTCTGTCTTGGCCATTCCCTGACAAAGCAAGGCAACTCACATCAGAGGCTACTGCTTGTTGGGCATGCAAGCACCAAAGAGAACCTAATAAGTCAATAAGTAAGCAAGAAAATAAATAAAAGCAGGAGGCAAAAAGCAGATCCGAATTATTCCTCAAAGGCTCCTTCCCCAAACTGAAATCACATCAGGTTGGTTGGAGTACAGTTGTTTTATTGAATGACACAAGCCTTTTTTCCCCTTGGGAAGTCTAAAAACTGCTTTTTTGGCCTCCCTGAGATCGCTGAATGAGCTAACAGAGGACACATTCTCTGCTGAGCCTGCAGAGTTTGCAAGCAAAAATTTTATCATTCCATAGACTGATTCTGTTTGTCTGAAATAAGGAACAAAATGTTTGAGGCCTCTCAAGGGCATTTGATGAATCTAATTCTAATTTAAAGGGACTAATAGATTATTGATTTAAGCAGGATGACAGTGAACAGATCAATGGCCAAGCGCCCTGTAGCTACCTTAAATACCAAAATGACTAGGAAAGGGGAGCCATTAGACTCTCCTTCTCCCTTGTTTGCCATTGTCTTGATGGTGGTAGTGGTGCTGGTGGGGTGGACACAAAGGGAAGGGGAGCCCTAATGAACTTTGGCAAAGTATATTTTGCTACATTACCAAAAAGGCCAGAGGTTGCATTAAAATACAAATTTGCTTTAATATTGGTGCCGTATCCTGGCTATAATTCTAGAACTTGTTTTGGCATGTTTGCTTAAGGCTAGCTTTGGCAATCTGACTACACCACTGAGATTTTTTTCTTTGCATTATTCTCAGTATTATAGGCCACACAGAGGAAACAAAGGACCGTAGATTACCAATTTTGAGGGTGATATATATAGTCAAATATTTAACTCTTTACTAGCGATGAGGAAAATTTTTCTGAAGATTATTTCTTGTCATATATAAGACTTTTTTTGTTTACGTTTGTGTGGGCTTCATTTATGGCATTTGTAGGATTCAGTTTCAAACCACAATAGAAAGAATCAATTTATTTTTTAAAATCAGCCTGGTCACCTCCTCTGGGAAGTTCTCTTGATTTCTCCTGGGGCTGAATAAGGCTCGAAGACCTCTTTGTCATTTTATGATATTTATCATGTCAGTGGTTCCCAAATTGCTGCAATTTGGATTCACCAGGAAAAAAAAAAATTGTTTTAAACACTGAAGACTGACTCCTACTCACAGACATTCTCGCATAATAGGTCTGGGATATAACCTGCCCATTAGGATATTTAAAAGCTCCCGAGGTAGTTCCGATGTACAGCCAAGTTTGGGAACTACTGTGTTATATTTTAATTGTTGGTTTACTCTCTATTAAGCCAAACTCGTCAAGGCTAAGGGATTATACCATGTACCGTCTACCACATGTAACATAATGCCTGGCATGTTATAATCACTCAGAGAAAATAAATGATTGAACACATGAACATCCATTGTACAGATATGGAAAAGTTCATAGCATTGCTGGCAAAATCACCACAGCCTTAATAGAGGTCCAGCGCCCTCACTATTGATTGCTTACAGTAGAACATTTTCACTTATGGCAGCTATTCAGGAAAAACTTTCTGGGTTCATTCGTTTTAAATGACTGTCATCCATAGAAGAAGACTTTTTCCAACCTTTGTAAAATACTTTGGGATTTTTGAGGCTTCTCTCTTTTTGGGTACTTCGCCCCAAGTCTCTTGGATATTAAATTGCCCTCAGTTCTGTTTCCTCTCTTTGGGAGGGTGAAATGCTGTACTCTCCTGAGTACATGTATTTGAAGTGGCATATTTATGGAAATTACCACCCACTTTTGAAATTCAGGGCATAGCTCTGACAGCTGAATCCAGCCCTAACAATTCTATTTACAACTTCCCTAGTCAAGCCAGATTAGCTGTTCTACAAGAGCGAGTAGGACATGAAAACACACATCCCCCACATTGCTTCTGCGGAGAACACAATGCAGGATTGATCATAGTGGCGACGACAGGCTTCTGTCAGTTGTTGAAACGCTGAGTGGAAGTCGAGGCACTCAAGTAGAACCAGTCCAAAAGATTTGAGAGGCATCTAGGGAAGGGCTCATTTTTTTATTTTTAGGAGTGTAAATTGACACAGCTTTCTAGAAGTCAAATTTATCAACATGAATTAAAAACTAACAAAATATTTTAAATAACCATACCTTTTAAACTAATAATTCCACTTCTAAGAATTTATCCTAAGGAAAAAGTCAGAGATGTGCTGAGATTAGCTACAAAGATGTTCGTCATAATGAAATGTTTTGTGGGAAAGATACTTACTGACGTGGAAGTAAACTCATGATAGAACAAGTTAAACAAACAAAGTCCCAAATAGAATCTATGGTATAATTCCACTTTAGTGAACAAACCAACCAACCAAAAACATTTATATGCATAGAAAAATGGTCTGGAAGGTATATGCCAAAATGATAACAGTGATTTTCTCAGTGAAAAGATTGTAGGTGATTGTAATTCTGTGTATGTCCTTGTTGTTTGTTTTTTTTTAAACCATATATTATTTTGTACTTTTCGCAAGTATGTTTTTTTCTTCATGTTATTGTTACTCATTTGCTTTCGGTGAAGTTGATTAGTGTGAGTTAGTGTGAGGAATGCTTTTGCGTTTACAGCCTGATAGCTGGTCTGTTAAGCTTTAGTGACATCTTAGATGCTGACCCATCTATAGAACACTTAACATAATCATACCAAACTACCCAGAGTAAGGGCTTTCTTCCTCCCAGATACTTCGGTTTTAAGCAGTAAAGACTAATAATACATTTATCTACTAGACCTGAATGACTCTAATGAATTCATTCCAAGATTCTTCTGAATTATGAAAGTACTGTAATTATACTTGATTCTATTCCAAATGGATAATTAATAACTTTTTAATGAAGCCAATGAGTATATGAAAGCAATTTGGGTTCCAATTTTATCATTTAACAACTTAGAGGGGCACTTAGTGTTTGGAATGAAGAAGAAAAAAGGAAAAGGAAAAAGTTTATCAATTCAACAAATATTTATTGATCAACTACCTACTTTGTGCCAGGACCTCTTCTAAGCCTGGAACACAGTTGTAAACCATGTAGTTAAATTTCTTGGCCTCATGAAACCCACACTTGAGGGTGTGGCCAAGATAGAATATAAATCGTATGCAAACAAACTTTCTAAATTTAGACATTCATTAGAGTTTTATAGAAAATAAAATAAAATAATGGGATATAGTGATGAGGTGTGAGGAATGGGCATTTTACTTAGAGAAGTCATCTCTGAGAAGGTGGCATCTGCTCTAAGACATAAGAGATGCAAAGGAACCAGATTCGTGAAGGTCTGAGAATTTGCAGTAGGAGAAATGACTAGTGTGCAGTCACCTTAAGCCGGTATGACAGTTTGGCCTATTTGAGAAATAGAATAGAAGCCAAGTGTTTAGAAATCAATAAATTAGGAGAATCATTGGATTTGGTGACATTGCTAATGGGCTTGTCATGAAGAGCCTTGTAACACAGAGTAAGGAGCTGGACTTTGATCTAACTGGTGACTGTTGGAGGGCTTTAGGCTGGTGAGTGAGAGGGATCAATGTTAACTTTTTGAACAATTACCTTGACTGCTTTTTTGAAGAATGGACCCTAGGGTACAAGCATAGGTACAGTGAAGAGGCTTTTGCAGTAGTTGAGGTGGATTACTAGCCTGCTGTGGCAGCAGGATTGCGAGAACAAGATGGATTGGTTGACCCAACTTGCTGAAAGTTCGGCTTTGGACAGTTGAGTCAGCAGAATATCTAACCTGCGATTATGAGCAGTGGAACAACTAGGAATGTTATACTCAGGAAAACCTGTATATTGTCAAGTGACTTGGAGATTGGAAGATTCTGGAACATTATTTGATCCTTTCAATCACTCCCTTTCCCATTTCCATCATACTTTATGAGCATTTTTACCTGTGATTGGAGTAGGGCTAAGTCTTTCTTTGAACATAAATCTGGAGAGTAGGGATGGGAGAATACATAGGTCTTAAATTCTATGACTTCCATGGACTTTGGGTGCTTAAACAATGAGATGGGGAAATCGTGTATTTTTAAATCTAGAATAAAGAGCAGCTTGACTTTGTGCCATCGGAATTATAAATCAGTGCTTCTCAAATATTAATTGTACCTTCAGTCAACGGAGGGTTTTGTTAAAATGCAGATTCTGATTCCATAAGCTTGAGCTGGGGCCTGATGCTATGTTTTCTAATAACCTCTGAAGTGATGCCGATGCTGCTAATCCAGGGAGCAGTCTTTGAGTAGCAAAGGTCTTGCCATTATTAGTATTAATAAAGACTGGTTGTGGCTGTGTGCCAAAGGCCCTCCCCATAGACTTGTTGAATGGCTATTTTGGGCATTTTCTTTATTTGTCCTCAGGAAATTTGCTTTTAATTAAGTGAACAACAGGGTCAGACAAGTTATTTCTGAGACTCTAAGTTAATCAAAAGCTGGAGGAAACTGAAGAGTGTCAAGAGCCTGGGTTTTGCAGTGTGAAGATCTGACTTTGTGTGTTGGCTCTACCACTGCCCTGTTGATCTTGGACAAGTCACGGCACTCCTCTGAGTTCTTGTGCCTGCTGCGATGACTGGTTTTGTGGGCCTATCTTTGCTAATGTTACTGCTGAATTTGGGGCAGAGGCCTTTGAGTTCACTGGTGAAAAAGAAATGAACTGAAATCTGTTTTCTCTCCATCGTAGCGATTGAAACACAGAGCACCAGCTCTGAGGAACTCGTCCCGAGCCCTCCGTCTCCACTTCCTCCCCCTCGCGTGTACAAACCCTGCTTCGTCTGCCAGGACAAATCATCGGGGTACCACTATGGGGTCAGCGCCTGTGAGGGCTGTAAGGTGAGTACCCACGGCTCAGTGCCTGCAGCACTCTCGTTCTACACATGCTCCGTGAAGGTGACCTCCCCAGCTCCAGAAATGGGCTGCTTTGCCATCTGTGACGTCACCTCCAATCAGCATGGTGGGCTTGGCTGCATTTGATGGTTTCACTTCCTCCTTATAGCTCATCAGTTGAAAATTTAGAAACTTCTACAAATGACTGGGGCCAAATGTTTGGGGACCATTAAAATAACACATAACAGTTCTTTTCAGGTAACAAGAGCCTTTTAAAGGAGTTCTGAAAAGCATCATCCTGTTTCTCTTTAAAACATGCTGTCTGGTGTCTTTGTAGTTTTATTTTATTTTTAAATATGACTGACAGTCCACTGAATCAACGTGAAGAGAATCCAAGGTTGAAATTGGGATTTATCTTCTGGCTGTTTCCTCAGCCCTGTGGCCTTTGAATTACAGTTTGATTTTCAGCCTGTAGGGACTTGCTACTGTGTGTGTGTCATAAATTCAGGGGAACTGGATTTAAAATTCCAGCCTACAGAGTAGTGGAGGCTGAACATGTGTCAGAGAGGATATGGCTGCTTTGAATCAAGCTAGACAATTGTTATCGAGTCCAACAGGCTTAATTGAGTGAAAGAGCTTATTTTTTTTTTAAGAGAGAAAAGAAACAAAGGATGACTTCACAGGCAAATCCAGCTCATCCATAGACAGTTTTTCAAAGGAACTATGGCTGTCTTGAGCCATCTCTTCCCTATATATACAACTTTTTTATGTTCTCCCCAGTGAGTGTTCAGGTGTGTTGTTTATATATCTAAATTGCGTGATTCATTGGTAAATTGTCAACATTTTGGAATAATATTACAGGTGCTCCCATTTTGGCATTTGTATTTTCATGACATTTGTATTTAGTTTATTGGAGTTTGCACTTTTTGTTACTATGTGTATTGGTTCGGCACTATTGTGTAACAAACCATTCTAAAACCAAATGGTTTAAACAATAACTTTTTATTTAGCCTACAATTCTATGGGTCAGCGTTTTAGGCCAGGCTCCTGTGGGTGCTTCATCTGGTCTTAGCTGTGCTCCGGGATGTATCTCTGGTTAGCTAACTGATTCTGCTTCTGGGGGTACTGCCTATTGGATGGAGACCCTCAGCTCTCCTCCATGTGGTCTCTCATTCTCATTGGACTAGCCTTGGCTATGTGCACAGGCAGAGTTCCAGAAGAGAGAACAGAAGCGCAAAAGGTCTTGAAAGGCCGAGGCTCAGAAGTGGCACACTGTCGCTTCTGATATGTTCTGTTGGCCAAAGCAAGTCCTAAGGCTAGTTTGTACTTAAGAGGTAGGAACATAAACTCCTCTTATTAATTTGAGGAGCTGCGAAGTCACATTTTAAGAGGCAGGCAGGAAGGAAAATTAGCATCATTTTTACATGCAACCTACCACACTGCATCTCTAGTTGCCTTTGAACACATAGTGGATAGGACTTGAGCTCTATTGCCCGCACCTCACACACACTCTGGCCCATAATGGGTGCTTAAAGATGTAAGTTAAACAAAGACATAAATGTCACTCAGCCCCTCAAAGAAATTATGTGAGTTTCCCCTTCTTTCAAATCGTTTGAATGAACATGTATTATTTTACGGGGTAAGGCTAGTTTGGGGAAATTCATTAAAGACAGGCACAGCTCTCTACCTCTGGTATTATGTTGGTTGTTTTAAAAGAATTCTTTTCTTTAAGAAGCTTCAGATATAGTGGTCAGGAAAGTTAATGTGGCAACCAGTGGCAGCTGGATAAAAAGCGAAATATTTGTGTATCTAATTATTGCTTTATTATTGGTCACCTCTAGCTGAATCTACTTAAATTTATCCTGAGATTTGGGAAGGCTTCAGCAGAATACCAGTTCACTTTGTCCAATAGATAAATAAATTACTTGTTATGCAATGTATAAGTAATTTTCTAATGCTCATTTGAAAGTTAAATGAAAAAACACTCATATTTCAAAAACTTTTAAGTCATCTCATGTCCACAAATCTTAATGAGGTGTGCTATAACTCAGCTTACCTACTCCCATTATATCCTGGGAAAAGAAATTATCCAGTGTCTCTTCTCATGCCAGATTCCAGGCCCTGCATATTAAGCTGTTTCACAATCTGCCTGGTACAAAATGTTTTAATCAGCCCTTAGTCAGCTAATTCCCTGAATCTCTTGTTTTAATTTGGGATTCTGACTCTTTTTAGGAAAAACCCCAACAAAAACAAAACCCACATTGGCCCAAACAACTTTGATAAACTTGGTTAAGCTGTTCCGAGTCATAATATATCTTTTTAACAGAGCTATAAACCCAGTAACGTCAGTTGAGTTTGCCAGCCAGTTGTCGAATTTGAGGGTTTTTGTCTTGTGAGTGGGTGTCTGAAAAGAGTAGACTGCCTTTTCCCCTTGAGAAAGACTGGTCTGCATTTTGGCTTGTGGGGAACATACAGTGGCACAATTCACAGAACTGAAAAACATGAGAATACAAAAGCTTAATGGACTAGCCAAAGAAAAAGAAATATAACTTCTTAAATTATTTTTTTAAAATTATCAGTACAATGCAGAATTTATTGTATAAAAAAAGTACGAAATTAAAACAGCCATAGTTTTACTCTAGGAGCAGAGAACCTTTTGTTTTTTTCAGTAGAACCTGTTTTTCTATGGGCATATGGATATTGCTATTTTTGTTCTTTTCTTTTTGTTAAATAGAATTTTATCTTGCATACTGCTTTTAACCTCTTTTTTAAATTTAATAACCTTTCATGACCAAATTTAAACAACTGCATAGTTTTTATGGTTGTACCATTAATACAGTAGTTTATGCTTACATCATAATTTCTTTAACTAGTCCCCTATTGTTATACAATTAGGATGTTTCTAGTGCTTCACTGTTTTAACTACCACTTTAATATATGGCCTTTAGGTATGTATCTGATCATTTTCTTGGGTTAAATTAGTAGAAGTAGAATTTCTATGTCAGTGTCTTTATACATTTTTAGAGCTTTTGATACAAATTGCCAAAATGCCCTCTAGGACGGGTATATCAATTTAAGCTGTCTAAAGGTTAATCTTATTGGAAACTATCTATTAGGAATCTCTCCCCTGTGATAATAAGGTAATGAATCAAGAAACAACTTCTATTCTGGAATTCAACATATAATAATTTGATTGTTTGTAATGGTTCCCATGCATGATAGGTAGACTGTTTTGAGCTACCAGGAGGTACCTCTAGGCTCCTGGTTGACTTGTGAGAATTGTTGGCCCATCCTTTGCCTTGAGATCAGAGATCATTACCCTGGGCTAGGAGCCTCTGTTTTAAGTAGGACTCCGAAACAGAACCCAGTTGATATCTTGAAGTAATGCCCTTCTTAAAGAAGTGGCTTCTGCCTATCATTACCACGATGACCTTATTGATTATTGTTTGGGAAAGAAAACCTGTCTTCCTAGGAATCAGGAGGCAATCTCAGCCTCAGAATTTAATGAATAGGTCGTGATCCACCTATGAATGGTCAGTGGCTGCTATGTTGACACAGCGTCACCCTGGTAACATAACCACTAGATGCACCATAGGGATGCCCCACTTAGGGGATTTCCAGCTGAGCAATGGCAATTTTTTGCAGAGGACAAAAAGTACATAAAATGAACGTGTGGTGGTGTTAGCCAACAAGGTTTAACAATATAAAGTTATAAAGCAGATTTTCATGTCTTTTATAAAGTCTAATTGCTCATTGCTAGAATGTATGCACAATTTTGGCCTTCATCATATTTCACATTTCCATTTTTGTAACTTTCAAAGAATGTGGAGTTTAGAGTAATAATACCAGGATCTGAATCCTAGCTACTCGCTAGGCTACTCGCCAGTTTTTTTTACTTTGGGAAGACATTTTTAATTCTCAATGTCTCTCTTCTCATTTGGAAAAATGGAGATAATGCCACCTATATCTAATATTGTTGTTAGGATAAAATGAATTACTATAAAGCAGATAGACTAATACCTGGCACATAATACGTGGTACATATTCTTAGTTATCATTTGTATTATTAATTTATAATGACTTTTGCACGCAGTGGTGTGAAATCAGTTATAATCTTAGTATTCTTTCTTGCAATGTCCTTCTAGCAATTTCCCATTCCTTTATACAAAAATAAACACTGCTTCCTTCCTTCAGGATTCAAGTTAAGACCCAACAATTCCGTGGAACCTCCTCTGATTACCTTAGAAAGAGGTTGGCAAATTGTTTCTGTAAAGAACCAGATGGTAACTATTTCGGGCTTTGAAGGCCATATGGTCTCTTGCAATTACTCAATTCTGCCATTATAGTATTAGAGGAGCCATATACAATATGTATAAGAATGAGTATGGCTATATTCTAATAAAACTTTATTCACAAAAACAAGCGGGTTACTTTTGGCCCTTGGGCCTAGTTTTCTGGCCTCAGCTAAAGTACATGATGGTATGTCCTTTCTTACAGTTTCTAAAACTGAGAACTGATAGCCCAAAGCACTTTTGCCAAAGGTGGCAGGCCAGCTGCTTCTGGTGGACTGTGGGTGGCAGGGGTGGACATCGTTCCCAATCCCCACCTGCTTAAGCAGAGTTGCTAATAAGAGTTGATGTCCACTTGCCCCAGGCTCCATAGCAGGAACTTCAAGACCACTTTCCCTGTCTGGTATTTCTCTACCTCCTTGTTTCTGCTCAGCTCCCACTTCCTTATCACCTAAAGTCAGAGAAATTAGCAATTTTCTTTCAAGGGAGCTACTTCCAAAAACACCTACATCTTAGTTTGGAGTGGTTTTTGGAATGTATTTCATGAGCTGCTGTATCAGTTAGCTTTTCAAATAACCCAAAAGCTCATTGGCTTAAAACAATAGACATCCATTATTTGTTACGATTCTGTTCAGATATTTTTGTCTGGGCTGGCTTGGCCTGGGTCAGATGGTCTACAGTGGCCTCACTCAGATGACTGGAGCTTTAGCGGGGTGACCAGATCCTGTTCCCAAGTTGTTGTTTCTCATTTGTTAGCCTAGCCTGGACTTGTTCACGTGGTAGTGGATGGGTTCCCATCGGTAAGAGAAGATATCAGCAGTGTGCACACTCCTGGTTGTATCACATTTGCTAATGTTCCCTTGGCCAAAGCAGTTACATGGTCAAGTCTAGATTCAATGGGTGGAGAAATAGACTCCTCCCCTTAAGGGGAAAAGTAGCAAAGTCACCTTGCAAAAGGGTTGGTATACCAGAGCTGGCATTTTATTATATGCTGTCTTCTACTATTCCCCAGTTTCATGGGTAAGTCTCTTCTGGCAATTACGTTCACCATTTCGTCATCCTTCAGCATATATTTATTGAACACCGACTGAATTTCAGGGCCAGTGCCAGATGCTGGTGATGCAATGGTGAACATGACAGACAAGTTCCTTCTGGAACTTACTGTCTTACACAAAGGAGCAGATAATAAACAATTTGTAGTTGGAAGGAAATGAACAAATGGTTGGGTAAAGAATAATTGAGGGTTACCTGATTTGATAGGGGGTCAGGTGAGATCTCATGGCTGAGAAGGAACCAGCTGTGTGAGCCTAAGGGGAAACCATTTTAGGTCAGAATCTGAACACTGGATTCCGGGGCCATTTCTTCCTTTCTTTGCAGTGTTCATTAACTTCTCTGGGCCTCAGCAAATTTGCAAAACAGACAGAAATTCATAAGTTTGAACCCAGTCCTATGCCAAATACAAACACTAAAGCAGTGAAACCATCAGTTGAGCTAATTTATTATTAGGGATGGCACATATGGCATTGCAGTCCCTGCTTTTTGGAGGTAAGTAGGGAGAAGAAAAACACTACTGTTCTTGGATACCTTTTCTGCCCCAAATAATTTAGGCATTTTTTACCTATATCTCATTTAATTCTCACAGCAACCCTGAAGAAGGTAGGCTTTATCATCCCCATTTTACAGATGAGGAAACTGAGGTTCAGAGAAGTTAAGAAACTTGGCCAAGGTCACACAGCTAGCTAGCCTTTGCCAGGCTAGGATTGAAATCCCATGCCTGTTGGAAAATACCCGATTGCTTCATCCACTTTGAAACAGAAGGTAGGAAGTAGTGGTGTGTTATGATCTAGACTGGGGGTTTCATGGGGCGACAAATTAAATACTTAAAAGAAAAACAACCTTACTGTTTTGGTCATTTCATAAAAGAAATGACATTTTTACAACAAAATGTAAGAGAAGGAAGAGCTTACAAGGCAGTCTTTTCCTAAGAAGGGGCAGTTAGCAGACAGGACCCACCCACGGGCACAGTCCCAACTGCTGCTTTGTTCTTGTTCTCTCTGCTTTGCCATTGATGGGTGGAAACTTCCCATCCATAAGCCAGCATTTGAGAACCACTGTCCAGCCCATATGTAGAGCCCCTGGGGTGAGACCGAGTGCAGCCATGATGGCGTGCTTTCTCCACAAGGGCACAGAGGAAATGCTTGCTCAAGGTCACGTTGGCAGCCTTCTATTTAAAGCAGCCTTTAAGAGTTGAAACCCCACTAGCCCCCTTGGTCCCTCAGGGTTAATTTTGTCCATTTTCTCATCTGCCTTTGTTTTCCTTGCCTCTGAAGAAGAGAGGCCCTCATCTCCACGAGTGTAAGACTGCTGGGCTGTTATTTTCCTGGCAGACAGCAAGTAGTGTGTTCAGTCACAAAAAGTTTTGCAATCAGGAAGATGGATGTCTGTACTTAATTTTAGAACTTCTATTAAATACTATAAATGTACTTAGTGATTTTATTTGGCCAAGGCCATTTAAAATGGCATCGTTTTTTGTTTTTAATTGGCATGGATAAACGTGAACATTATGCTCTGTTTGGAGAACATTTTGGGCTTTGCCCACCCTGATAGTTGCCTCTGTTTAGGGGGTCTATTGTAGTATCAAGCCCCAAGAACAATATAACACACTAAAGATGATAACAAAAATAGGACAACCTCTGCATGCCATAGTAGCTAAAATTGAATTATGAAGCCTGCCATCAAGTTCATTGTTATGGTCCTTGAACCACACAGAACAGTAGGTCCCCTTGTAGACCCAAAGAGCTATTCACCTTATTAAAATCGACCAACAATGGAGAATTTATTTATTCTCATTCATCAGGCATTTATTAAACACCTCCTATGACACAGACTCTAGATAGACAAATGAAATATTTTCATGTATTTTGTTCCAATGTGTTGTCTCAAGGTTTAGAACATGCATAGAACGGTACCTGTTAAATAATAGGTACATAGTAAAAAATTACTGAATGTATAGATGAATGAATGGGTGAGGAAACAGTGCATGTGTCATGTGCTATGACACTTGTGGTTCAGGGGTTTGTTGGGCTCAAGAAGGAGCCTCACGTCCCTCTGACACATTCAGGGAAAGCTTTACAGAAAAGACAATTTTATAGATGTGTGAGCATTTTCCAGATGAGGAAGGGGAAAAGTTGAAAATGAATCTGAAAGCTAGGAAACTTGAACTAGCCTATGAAGAATTATGTGGAAAATTGGAAACTCACACATTCTGTTAACAGTAGTTTTTCGTAGCCCGTGCAAGCAACTGTGGGTCAGCCAGGCATTACAGACATTCGAAGGGACTTGCGACATACCATTTTCTCAGAGAAGCTTTCTCTAGACCCCCAGGTTAGGTTCCCCTGTTTTACATTTTCTGTTGTTCTCCTTTGTAGCACTTAATACAAGTGTTATTAACCTACTCTGTGTGGAGTCATTTGTTTGATGTCAGCTTCTCTGGTCTCACAATAAATTCCAGGAGGGCTGGAGCTGGTGCTTGGTCACAGCTTTATTACCCATGCCTAGCACAGTGCTCTTCGCATAGTAGGACCTCAGTGCATCGATGTTTTTATCAAAATTTAGATCTAAATATATAGTAATTAATATAGTAATAAATGACATGGAAGAAAGCAGATATAATTCTATGGTAAAACACATAGTAGTATAAGTTTATATATTTTAATTATATAATGAATTGCACCTCATTATATAGGATTTGTGATGACACATTCGTGTAAACTTTTATGAAATTTTCTAAACAGGGCAAGGTCTTTGGTGGCCAAAGTCCAGCTCATTTGGTTAGTAATTTCTGCCTTCCACTCCAAGTTAACCCTTCACTCCAAAAGAGCTCTTCTCTTTGAGACTGTCTTTAAGCAAACTAAGGACTAGCAACTGGAACGATATACTTAAGAATGCTGGGCCTCTTAACGAAAATAAAAATCTCAACATATCTCGAAACCTTGAAACAGCTGAAATGGCAATCTGGCTTTTCCTAGTAGTAGTTAGTTCTTACAGAAGGAGAAACCCCTTTTCTTCTGTATAAATGTTTTTCTAAATTGAGAAATCATTTTGGGTTGAAAAGACAGGAAAATCTGTCTTTTTTCCCCACTTCTGGCACATAAATAAACAGGAAGTGGAGAGTGAGTGAATTCTGAATTAGCCTGTATTTTTTTTTTTTCTTGTGTTGGTTTGGGGATGATAGTTTGTTTAGTTTGGTGGTTTTAAGTGGTTTATAAATCTTTTAATAGTTAAAAGTTCATAAGTGCTTATTTAAATGCTTATTTCATTTGTTGTTTTAAAATATCACGAAGACTTTCATTTGCTGTTTTTGTTAAATCAAACAAGCTAGAGGTCAAACAAGCTAGAGAGCTATAGTTTTTGGTAAAGGTTTTGCCTCTGACATACAATAGAGAAAGAATTATCAATATTCATAGTTAACCTGTTGATTTGAAAATGGTCACCTCTCAATAAGGTCTTAAGTCTGTTTCATGAAGTTTCATTCAGTTAATAAAAAAAAAATCACCCCAAATCACCGCTCTGGTTTCTTTTTTAAAGCAAATGAGGAGCAAAATAAGTTGCTTTTACAACGTTCCTAGGGACCCACCATCATCTAAAAATGAATTGTGACAATATATTACAGTTACACCAAAGAAAACCAAAAATGTATTTTTGTCAGAGAAATAGAAGTATACTTTTGGGGTTTCCTGAGAGTGTTATAAATTATGGCTAAAAATCATTTCTGTTTAAATAAAATTTATACCATCATAGGTAATGATTTACTTACTTTTGGGAAATGAGTGTTTCAGCCTTCTCTCTTTCTAAACCTTTTACTAGAGAAGTTAAATAGAGCTTTCAATTCTATATTTCCTTCTCCTGAGCGAACTCTTGGAAAGAAGTGGTAAGAGGTGAAATCATCTGGGAAGAGCATCCTATTTTATCAGCCCCTGTATTTCTCTTCTTTAGGGCATGGCTGTGAGCCCCTCATCTTCCTACTCTGTATGGTTGTCTCTCTCTCCACTTGCACAACTCTATAAAACCATTTTAAAAAACTTACATTTATATTGCCTCTTAGTGCTTCTAGACCACATTCACATATGGAATTAAATTAGGCTGAGCTTAGCTACAGTACAAAAAAGAAAACTCCAATATGTTCAGTACTTCCTACAGAATGTCTTTCTCACACAACAGCTCAAAGCATGTATTCCTGGTTGGTGCCTTTTCTCTTCTACACAGTGATTAGGAAGTCAGGCTCTTACCACTGTTATAGTATGGCATCCAATAGATCTTTAACATCATCTGGAATGGGAAAGAGAACATGGAGGATGCGACATACCTGCTTCATAAAACCCAGGGCCAAGAGTAGCAGGCATCATTGGCAACGACTGCTCACATGAGCAAAACCAACTGCAAGAGATGTCGTCTAGCCATGTGCCCAGGTACAGACCTAGTATTACAGAAAGAAATAATGAATTTGGTGGAGAGCTAACAGTTTCTGCCTTAGGTTTTGTGTATGATCCTCATAACAATTAGAGAAATGTGTGGATTATTTTCCCCCTCCATTTCACAGATGAGGAAACTAAGAGTTTATGGGACTAAAATCTACCATCTGTGCCCTTGATTTATAATTTGATTCTGTTGCCGAAATGGTTATTGTGGAAACCAACTTGGATGCATTTCTGAATTTTTCCTGAATTTTATCAAACTGTCTTTTCAAAGGCTATGAGTCTAAACATTTTTGTGTTCTTCATATGTTCTGTTTTGACATATTGAGAGACTGGGAAAGCCTTACCCAGTGGAGTTAGACCTTTATCAGGGGTTAGGTTTCAGTGTCAGCCCACAAGGCAAACATCACATGTAGCCAGAATGACCCCAGAAAATCCCTTCAGCAAGCAAACTCTTGGAGACTGACATATGTCTCTTATTAAGACCTACAAAGCCAGTTCTTCCTCCAGTTTTGGAAGCAGATTGCCATCCCTTCTGGGGAGCACCAGATGAAATAGTTGTTTTCTGTTTTCATGTTGTACCAAAAGTATGAGTCTTTAAGCACAAGAATCACAGTAGTACAAGACAACGCTCATGTCACGAAAACCACACATTTTTCTAGATACTTCCTTGTAGTTAAGTTTCTCTTATCATAATAATTTCATAGGGATGGAAATTTCTCTCATTCCTTTTATGAACGATGTCTTTTTGTGGTTGTTAAGTATTTTTCCACTTTGGAAAGGTGGCTAGATGTGTCATATGGATAAGCGATGCCAAAATGAGGAAAATTTTATCCTATGGACCTTCGAACTCATCCTCGAAAAAAAAAATCTAGAGAGGAGAATACAAATCTGTGTGCCTCTCCAGCCTGTACAATGCTTGCATTGTCTGGAGAAAAGGGGAAAAGCTGGGGTTCTGGCAGGCCTGCCCCATTAGAGCTGTATTCCTTGTTCCATATTGAAAAGATGACATTCCTTTGCTAGCAACGTCCTGCCCGGATTTCTGGCACCAGTTCTGTGGCCAGCACTTTCGCTTAGGGCATTTTTGTTTGGGTTGGTTTTGTTTTATTTCAAAAGCAGCAAAGTGCAGGCTGCTTAAGTGTACAAGGTAGAACTGTTTTTATAAAGTTTGTCATCAAACTTGTCAGTACAGTCAAAGTAGCCCGAGTGCCATGGCATCTGCTTCCTATTCACTGGTGTCAAAATGTGAGAAGCATATACAGTAAATTTAACTTATTAACTTGTTCTCAAGTGTTCCTGAGGTAGCCCTAGGGTTTTAACATGGGTCCCCGCCTCCCTCACAGGATTTCATGTAATGCTTCATTTATAATAGAGACTGGTGGATTTGCAAAGCAAATACTCCAATAAGGAAAAGCAAAATCTTCAGTGACCCTCTTAGTTCTGCTTCTATGGAGGCATTTTCTATGCCTGGAAAAAAAATCCTTTATATTGGCCACAGCTCTGAACTGGAGCATGTAAAATATACTTCTCAGGTTCTGTGAGCCTTAACGTAATGAGCAGTAGAAAACTCTGAGGTAGGTTGGTGAGGGGGGAACATCTTTGGTTGTATGGAAGATGTTCATGGCTAAACAAATTTGAAGAAACTAGAATGGTCAAATAATGTTAGTTTGTCTCTGTGCTTTTGAATCTGAAAATAGCAGTGTTTTAAGTATACAACACCACCATTTACACGGACCTGGAAAGTCCCCCAAATCATGAAAATTATCCTTATTAGTCAAACCCAGCAGCGATCATCTGACTGCTCCTCAAGAAAACAAGAATTTTAGTTTGCATCTTACTTCTGCATGTCATATTCAGATCATAGGTGAACTATGCTATATCTGGTGACTTTGGGAGTGTGGCTATACTTTTAAGCCAAGAAATGCTTTCGAGAGCTGATAACTTAATTTATATGACTCCTTATTAACATAAACAATTTGTTTCAGAATAATAGAATTTGGCGTGGGGGGATGTTCTTTACATTTATCAGTTTCCAGAGTCATGTTCTCCTGTGTTAGATGCTCTTTTAATAGGTTGGTATCCTAAGTTAACAAATTTATAGACCCAGTACTCCATAACATCTTTTGATGGCATCTTTTCTATTTGAATGCATAATATACTATGTTTATGATTTCATCAAAAACATTATGCAAAAATGCTTGAATAGCTTGCACTATATTTGTTGTGTTGAATTGTGATAGAAAAAGTCTGAAAGTTACCAGTCCATTGCTAGAAATTATGGAAAAGGGCATCAGAGATTGAGTCCACTACTTCTGATTATTTCTCCAAAATGAAATTAAATGTAAAATTCCTCATCCAATTGTCTGTTGGTCTTACATGATTATTTCCTGTTCTGAGAGTTAGGTGGGAAATAATGTTCTATTTAAATGATGATTTGGTGCTAATTTTTGCCTGTTGACCAAAATGTTGAGTTTCATTACAAATTAGACATCAGATATCAAATTTATTTGTATAAATATTTGTGACAGGTAGAGTCTGCATAAAATTATGAATTATATAACAGCCTAAATGAGTCTAATCGTCACCACCTATATTTGGTTTTAAACCCAAACTGATAATGAAATCATTTCTGTTGCCGCACCTACATGTGGGATGTTTGCAGAGAGAGAGTTCACAGAATTGATATCGTGGACCTGATGGTTTAAAAAATCTAAAAGAGTATTTTGAATTAGTGAGTCTAGATCAGATATTCCTTTATTATTCGATTCTGTGTCATCCATCTTATCTTTGATGAGCTGTGGGCCTCAGAAATAGTATTTCTATTCTCTACTATGTATGCTGGTAACAGCAAAAGCATTGGATGAGAGATCATAGTGACCTCCAAGGAACTAATCTTTGCCCGTATTATGTCAGGGTAAGTGGGCCATTACCAGTTGTTCTAAGCATGTGATGGAAACCAAAGATATATTTACGTATTTTAGTATTCAGTATTATAACTTATTTTAAAATAATAAAACTGAAATTCCTCCAAGGACATGGAAAGCGACTTAAGTTATACAGAAAAAATGATTTAGGTCATTTTTTGAAACTTGATATCTTTATTATACTTGCTGCTTTTTCTTCAAGCCGACTGGGAGCACAAAGTGGTGTGGCTAAGTCTTTGGTTCTGAAGCTTTGCTGGGTGGGATGCAAGCTACCTCTCTACTCCCATCTGTCACTTCCATGTACAATAAATTGACTAAAACAATTCTTACGGCCTTACAAATGGAATAGAGAAATACAGTCTTACTTTGTGTCTAGAAAAAGGGTGTGAACAATATTGGTAAACATTGATAATGTTTAACTCTCTCTGCTCCAAGATTGTTTCTTTATCCATATTCACGTGATTCTCAATGCAGTCGTCTCCTCCATACGGCTGCATTCACATGCCGTGGAAGGAGAGTTCTCTCCCCATCACTACCAAACTCTATTGGTCTACGTAAAACCCCTTGGGTAAGAAAACATTCTTATTTGTTTGTGCCTCCTATTTGTCATACCATTCTTCTCTGCTAAATTTTTTTTTACAAGTTCCTTAACCATAGTGCACAGGATCGATTCAGGAAAAAAAAATACTATATCCTACCCCAAATTTCCCCTCTCTGAACTGAATTTGATCATAACGTATATCTCATGTTATTTTTCATTCATCTTTGCTACCTCTGTAGGTCACCCCCCAAGAAGTTAAAGGACAGTTGCTGGTCCTGTCTTGATGTGAGAGATCCAGTCCTGGGCTTACAGTTTCCTTTTCTGTATAATCACCATTTCTCCAATGTGGCATGTTGAGTCTTCATTGAAATAAAAGTGCTGGCAGCCATCCTGACATGCCAGGGTTCCCGTAGTGGGACATCTTTTGTAGTACTTACTACGATTTGAAATGATTTTATTAATTGTTTATACATTCACTGGTTGTCTTTCCCTGCCACTAGTACATGAGTACCATGAGAAGAGGGACCTTGTCAGTCTCGTTCTCTTTTGTATTTCCAGCACCTATAACAAAACTAGGCATGATGCGGGCACTAAATAAAGGTCAAATAGTTCTATAATAGGTAATATGTAGGAGAGATATGGAAAAACTAAACATTTGTGCCCAATGATTGTGTTAAATCTAAATTATCCAAAGCAGAGGCTTGGGGGCAGGCGGAGAAGAACACGGTTAGGACAATGTTAGCTGAAAAAATGTCCTCGACAGGAAAAGAAGAATGACAATGCCAGGGGCAGCACTGTTTATTCCATTAGTATTTTTAAGAGGTAAGTTCTGCGAGCACTCAGGAGTATGCAGAAGTGTCTGCTCCATCTGCCCTGCTGTCTCTTCTCTGCTCCCCATCGCCACACCGCTCCTGGGCATGGAATAAGTGGTACAGGAACAACGTTTGGGCTCAGTTTCCCACCTGTTGAGATGGCTCGTTGGTATGTGCCAAGGGTGACTATTTTCTTATCAATTATTAAGGTCACCTCTTAGCCTCAAGTTGAACTGGTTTTGAATTTCAAATATTGGTCTTTCCCCATTTGTCATATACGCCAGCGAAATAATAGGTGCCTTCTTTTCATTATGAAATGATAAATCCTATAATTAGTAACAAGTATAGGGCATACTGCATTTACTGAGAGTTCATGAATACAATATCTTTTTGCTGTTTATAATAACTTATCATGTAGGTAAGACCAAGAAAAGAGGAACCCCTTCTTCATTAGGGTTTAATTTCTAACAAGTGTATGAGATCAAAAATGGTATAGGGTTCAAATGACCCTTAATCATCCAGTGTGTTCCAGTTACCATTACTGTGTAACAAATCGTTGCAAATCTTAGAGACATAAAACCCCTTTTTTTTTTTTTTTGCTCACAGAGTCCGTGGGTCAGGAATTTAGATGGGGCACAGTGAGGATGGCTTGTCTGTGCTCCATGCTGTCTGGGGCCTCAGCTGAGAAGCTTCAACATCTGGCAGTATCGATGTCTGGGACGTGGAATCGTTTGCAGGTGTCTTCAGTGATGCCTCTGGTAGTTGCTGTTGCCTATTGATCTGAGCACCTACATGTAGCTTCCTGATGTGGCATGAGCTTCTTCACAAAATGGCAGTCTCAGAGTCATCAGACTTATTACACGACGGCTCAGAGGTCTGAAAGCTAGAGTTGTAGGAGGCAAGGGAAACGCCACATGGCCTTTTATTTCCTAGCCTTGGAAGTCCCATAGTGTCTCTTCTGTCGAATTCCATTGTTTAAAGCGGTAACACACCTACCTAGATTGAAGGGGAAGGGACGTAGACCCTTCTCTCATTGGGACAGAGCTAGGGGCACTTTCGAAGAACATCTATAAGTGGGAGATATCATAGTGGCATCTTTTGATAATTCCATCTGCTGAAAACAGGTGTTTTACGTCATCGCACATCAGGCACTTTCTTCAGGTAGATGTCAGATAAGGTACGTGGCTCATTCTTAGGCATCTGTTGTAGGAACAAATAGGCATCTTTATGCAGTAGGAAGACTCAAGGCTCACTTTGAAAAACAGATGGGAACCGAGAGGGTCTGGGGGAACCGTGGTTTTCCACCGCAGGCTTGCCCTGCTTTAGGGCATGCGCTCGCTGCATTAAATGATGGGGGAGCACTGGGCTGCCACCCACCTTTAAGCTGCTATGAGTGGGTTCTTGCTTCACAGGTAACTAAAAAACTGAAATACACTCAGGGTGTATGTAATGTCTCTGACAGTAGAGAAGGAAAAGGTAAACTCGAAGGCCCAAGCGAGACCCAGCTCTGCCAGCTTTATTGAACCGGACTGTTGGCTGATCTCTCAAGGATCAGCCTCAAGTTTAGGCTCCCTGCCTTCTCCTGGCTGTGTCACATCATATGATTATTATCTTCTCTATTCTAGGCTACCAAGTGAATTTTTAGTTTTATGAAATGTAGGTTCTAATGTGAGATGCTCTCTTGCCTTGCTTCCCTGTGGTCCCTGCCGAGATGGTTATTTATTTCTTTTTTGGGCAAGCTATTCCTGTGCATGGTCAGGGTGCTGAACTCCCATTGACTTTGACCGAAATTCTCTTTGGCCTCAGTTTGGAAGTTGTCTATGGGCCTTTAATTACACCCTCTGGCAAAGGAGAAGGAGCACTTGAAACAGGCATAAATTCTGTACATATTTCCAAGGCTGGTCTGTTTAAAAAATGCTGTCTGTCTTTCTTTTTTTTTTTTCTCTTTGAACTTGGACATGAATTTTTGTAAAGTACAGCATGTCAAAGGAAGGGCAGTGAGAAAATATGCAGGGGTATTTACTTAAAAATTACTCAGTGTGTTCATTGATTTTACTATGGTATACTGCATTGTGAGATGTGCGATCTTTTACTGTATTTTAGATGGCTGCTTTGAAAAATCTCAACCTTGTTGTGAGTAGTGGTATGAAGTCTGTGCCCTTCTGTGACCATAAACTTTATTTTCCTTTTTTACATTTTAAATTATATTAAAACACAAAAAGCAATTTATTAATTTGTTCCTATTTAAAATTTAAATAGCGAAATGTGCTGAATTTTGTTCAGATCCTTATAAATAAATATTTGTAGCAGTGACTTTTTAAAATATTGAATTCCATGGATTTTAAGGAGATCTAGAGAATGATAGAAGCATTTTTGGTGGTTTTTAATTGTTCCTTGGTTAGGCAGAGTTGCGAGAGCTCAAAAGTCTTCAGATCTCTTCCTTGTCTCAAACATTTCATTGGGTTACCACCTACCAAGCCTCCACTATCTATTATAAAAGAGGCTGGATTATCACTGATCACAGAATCCAGGGGTCATATTAGCCTCGCTGTGTGTTTCAACCCCTCCGCTACTGGATTTTAATTTTTTTAAATTTTTTTTTTAAACGCCTACAGCACCTGGTATTCCTAGCTGGTCTCCCATCCAATTACTAACCAGGCCCGACCCTGCTTAGCTTCTGAGATCAGATGACATTGGGCATGTTCAGGGCTTGGCCATAGACTGATTGTTTTGAATAATAGCCATGGAGTGAAATAGGCTCATTTGACTTCTCTCCCTTCCCCTCCCTGTTCATGCATTACCAGCAGTGCAGTAACTGGGAGGCTGGGAAAAGGGCTTGGATGACCCACAAACTGACCATTATCCCAGAATAATGAAAGATTGGTTGTATTTCTTTGGAAAAGAGAGATTTGTGTACTTCACCGTGGGCTCGGTCTTGGTGAGATGGAATATTGCAGTGGTGTGGTTCCTGCTTTTCCTATTATTGGTTGGCATCTCCTCGGTCTCAGCTTGTGATTTCCATTGGACTGAGAATTGGGTGGCCTGGGTTCAAATCCTGCCTCCACCACTTTCTTGGACAAGCCAATGAAACCTAGTTTCATTTTTTGTAGAATGAGGATTAAAAACTCATCTGAGCATTAGAATTATTTTGAGAATAGAATATAAACAGTGTTTCCTTAATGAGTAAAGCATCGATATAGCACTTACTATGTGCCAGACACATATTTTAACTCAGTTAATCCCCACAACAGCTCTATGAAAAAGGTACTGTTACTGCTACATTTTCTAGGAGAGGCATAGGACCTGGGCCAAGTCAGTGAGCCCTAGCTTACTTCACTTTCTCTCTCTCTCTCTCTCTCTCTCTCTCTCTCTCTTTGAACCTTATTCTCCACCTGTGAGGTGAGCCAGGTCAGTTTCAAATAATTACTAACATTACTTACTTTCATCTTTAACGTTCTCTGATTCCTTACCCCTTGAAAGTATGGCAAGGATGCCTTTTGGTCACGTTTCATATAATTCTAAAGTTAAAAGTCATTACATATTCCAATCTACTTAATTGAGTTTAGGGTAAAAGGATATTTAATCATTTTCTGCAAAAATTACCCCGTTGAGAAGTTGTATTTACTTTTTCCTCATTGAAGTTAGTTTTACTATTGTTGTTGAGAATTTAGGTAATTTATCAGGAGCATCAAAAGGTAAGTGAATGATGCAGGCTAATTAGACTCAGTAGAGGGTGGTGGGCAGTATAATAAAGCCAGTAGCTCTCTGGGGTGGGGTGAGCATTTGCGTTTCTGTTAAGCTCCCAGGTAATGCAGGGTGCTGTCTGGAGAACACATTTTGAGAGACACTGCCCTATGGGAAAGTGAGGCTAGGATTGCCAGGTTTTCCAGTACTTTAAATGACACTGTCTATGATTGGAGAACCATAGTTTTCTCAAGGTCTTTTCTGATTTTCCAGACATTTCACTACTGGAAGACACTCAGACCGTACAATGATTAATCAAGAAAATATTAGGCAGAAACATGAAGTCAATCTGTTTTGCAATTGAAATCGCCTACTTTTTAAACACTGGCAAAAAATTTAAAAGTTTTGAAAAGACTGTGCCGGCCACCATTGTCTGAGCCAAAATAAACATGTCTTTTGGCTCCATTAAGCTTGCAGATTAGCAGTTTGCAACTTCTGCTTTAGAAGCTAAAAAGTTATCATGGATGAGAATAAAAGAATTAGGTTTTTAAAATTTTTCCCTGCAATTAAAAATATTGTGAAAATATTTTTTTATTTAGCAGAATAAAAAAAAAAAGCTGGTCCAGAAACCCATAGCATGGACTTTCCTTTTATAACCTGAAATGGAAATGCATAAACTATTAAAATTAACAGTTCCCTTGGTTAGGCACAGGCAGCCTGTGAGCTGTGGTCGCTGAATAAGCCTATCAGCTAATGACAGGCATGGCTTGTTTGAAAGGTCCCAGTGGA
>NW_006431210.1:1585868-1590058 GCF_000325575.1 Pteropus alecto
CAAGGCTAAAATTTTCTTCATGTTCTGGTTCATAGCACTAAAGAAATATGCTCAAAGCCACATTCTTTTTTTTCCTGTACTTCATCGACGGTGTCAGAGACCGTGATGTTGACAATCAGGGTGTATTTATGTGTAACTGTGTGTGCGTGTGTGTGAGAAAGAGAAAGAGAGATTGTGTTTTCTCAAACCTCACTGATTACTTAAAAATACACATATGTTTTAGACCAGAGGTTGCCAAACTACAGCCCACAGGCTAAATCTGGTCCTTCACCTGCTTCAGTACAGCCAAAAGCTAAGAATATTATTTACAATTTAAGAGCTTGAAAAAAAATCTTAAAGAATAGAATATTTTAGGACATATGAAAATGATGTAAAATCAAATTCAGTGTTTATGAATAAAGTTTTTCTTGGAACACAGCCACGCCTGTTCATTTATGAATTAATTGTCTATGGCAGCTTTTACCCTACCCCAGCAGAGTTGAGTGTCTGCGGTAGAGACTATATGGTCTACAGCTTAAAAGGTTTGCATCTGGCCCTTCACAGAAGGAGCCGGCCAAGCCTTGGATTAGACTACTTAATACATGGTTAACAAAATGGAAGCCTTATTCTCTTTCTTTCTCTCTCTCTCTCTCTCAACTTATCTACAAAATGTTTGGAACCATAGAACTTTGGGAGAACAAATAGGTTCAAAACACAGCTCTTTGTTTTTGAAAGTGGGGAAGGAGATTATAAATATGAGCCCTAGCTCCCATCTTTTGTGGTGCTGTTGGTAATTAAAAGGAGTGATATTATATGACTAATGTAAATAATTTTGTGCTTCACATACCCACAATATGCTCACAACATCCTCTGCCCACCCCTAGATAAGAATAAAAGTAAAGATTCTTTTCTTTTATTGTCAAATTAAAAACATAAACTAAGCCAGGTTCCTGGATCGTTCTACTGGTGTTAACAATTAAGGATTGTACATGGAAGCACAGTAATATCAGGAAATACGGCTACCTTACATAACTCATTTGGAAAAATGCCATTCTTTACTAAGAAATACTGTGCTTAATTAATTCGTGCTCCTAGGAGGTCAACCTGGGGCACTCATTATGGCCTTAATTGGTGGTATAAATCCTGAGACCCCAGAGGAAAACACGTTGTGTGGTTAGTGGTCTCTGGCCCTTTGGCTGATCATGCACCAGTGCCGGCCCCATTTTGGAGAGTGACAGCTTCAGGTTTTGATGGCTTCGGGTCTGGCCACAGTGATATTGAGTTTAAAGGCCAATGTGCAATAAGAAAAGAAACACAATGACTGCCCTGGTGTTTTGCATTAAACAGTGTGAGACAACCCCACTACCTTCTGACTTGGAAAAATGAGTTTCTTTGAACTCTGGTTTTTCGTATTAAATTATATTCATTATACAGCCCATCTGGAATCTCCTGCCAGGCCAAAAATCATCGTACAGACATTAGCAAAAGGAAGTTAAATGTAATTTTTTTAATTGTATACTTTTCATTTCTATTTATTTTTCCCCCCTTTTTATTGGAGAAACCAGATGGAAAAAAAGGCAGGAGCCTCTTCCTCACTTGGTTCCCTTCGGGAGCAGAGGC
The DNA here is from genome assembly GCF_000325575.1 of Pteropus alecto. Classification (NCBI taxonomy): domain Eukaryota; kingdom Metazoa; phylum Chordata; class Mammalia; order Chiroptera; family Pteropodidae; genus Pteropus; species Pteropus alecto. The sequence continues at coordinate 1,587,468 of NW_006431210.1, forward strand.
AGAACGGTCCTGGCTGTGGCCCCTCTCGTGTGCTGACTAGAGGTGATGATGGGCCTGTCTAGATTCCGGGGATAATTGCTGGAAAGGTCAGGAGTTCAATTTGAAGCTCGCCCTGGATTGGGGTGCTGAGGTTTGGAGAGTAAGAACAGCATGGTGGCTAACTTTGGGCTTTCCTTGATGTGGGTTGCCACAAATTATATTCGACAGTGTGGAAATGGAACTCACAAATGTCACGTGTGATGCGGTTCATTTTTGTGTCCTGGTATTGACTTGGTTATTTTGTTGGGAGTTGTCTGTTTGCTGGATCTTGACTCTGTGCAATAAGGCCCCATATTTGGAAGACTTTTGGCTCTCTTCATCTCTTTACATTTACCAAATCAGACTTGCCTCACAAAACGTACAGACCTGAGGCTCATGCTGGGGACATGTGGGTGTGTGTTTCCTTGTTCAGAAGCATGGAAATCTCAAACGTCAGCACTAGAAGGTGCGTAGAGATCATTTCAAAGGTGTGAAATGGAACTGCACTAGCTGTTCCACAGTTGCCGGCGGTCCCAAAGCCAGCTCAAGGCGGAGTGTAAAACCAGCTCACAGCCCTTTGAACTTCCATTTGGGTGCTTTTCCTCTTTGGCTATCCTACTACCCTGGCAAAGGGTGTTTGGCAAACTGAATCATTCCTCCACTCCGCCCTCCACCCAACCACATGAGCAAATATTTACTGAAAGCCAGATATGGTACTAGATTTGGTGCTGAGAATAAAAAAGCTAAAGAGTTATGACAAGTCTTCAACTTGATAAACTACATCAGAACAAATCTATCATCTCTATCTGTTTATACTCTTATCACTCATCTGTTGATTCACTCGAATGAATTCCTGAGTTGCTGTGTTTGGAAGGGATATTTTAAGTTCAGATAACGGTGAGATACTTTTGGCAATATACTGACATAGCAGGTGCCTGTGGGCACTTCTTGATGATGGTCTTGGGGGTTTAAAGGGAGATTAATTAGGGCTCATTTTGAATTTCTAGTAGTGAATCCTTGTATACTATGTACAATTTTATTTCAATCAGAGATTAGTAATTTCATTATCTAAATATATTTTCAGTGCTCTAAGTATTTTCTTTAGACCGGGACAAGGTCTTCAAGCACACCTGGAAAGGATATCATTTGATATATGTTTTCATGCTTTATAACAGGGGTTCCCAACCCCTGGGGCACAGACCACTACTGGTCCATGGCCTGTTAGGAACTGGGCCGCACAGCAGGAGGTGAGCAGCAAATGAGTAAGCGAAGCTTCATCTGTATTTGCAGCTGCTCCCCAGTGCTAGCATCACCGCCTCAGCTCCACCTCAGATCATCAGGCATGAGATTCTCATAGGAGCACCGGTCCCTGGTACCAAAAAGATTGGGGACCACTGCTTTACAACATACCTGAGATTCGAAGGGCAGCGGGAGGAGGATGCTCTTCCTTCTCACTTAACACAATGACTGCCTTTGTGCCTGGATGTTGACATGAAGTGTCTGCTGTCACTTATTTCCTCAGTTAAGAGCTTCTTTAAGGACCCTGGCCCTGTCTTACCCTCATTCATGCTTGACACAGTAATAGACACAACACCCGCGTAAATAACAAGTCCAGGTTTTCCTTTCCTTAGAAGTGTGTTAAAGACATGTCCACTAAATGGGTTACTTTGGCTTTAAATAATAGACCCCATAGCTGCTTCTCTCTTCCTCAACGTGAGAGGTGGTTTCACATACCACTCTCCACTTTCAACAAAGCAGATAAGGTATCAACACAATTAAAAGTGAAAAATAATCTGTCCGCTTTGCCGGTAGTAAATGCTTACAGAACACACACTGATACAATAGATTTTAAATAATTTATGTCTGGCACTTTTTTTTTCAATCTGTAAATGAGGACACCTAATGCGGAATGGCCAGCGTGATACTTTATCCTTCCCCCATTAAGATAACAAGATGAGGGGCAATGATTCAGATCGGTATATTTTTGGAGCACAGCGTGGATAAAAATTAAAAATTAAAGGAGATGATGCCCTGAAATACTTTGGGTAAGCAAGCTCATAAAAGCCATTTGGAAACCTGAAATTATAAATGAATTTAGAGTCTCCTAAAAGCCCTTTCTGTTTTCTTGGCAGAATTAAAGCATTCCTTTTGTGTCACTGCCTTTCACCAGGTTTGTTCTAATGCTCGCTAAGGTGTAATGCTCAGCCCTAATGTGTCTCTTGCAACGTCTTTGGTCTGAACAAAGTAAACTTCAGGTGATGTTAAAAACAAATAGGAATTAATATGTGATGGATTATGTCTTCCCCCTAAAGACATGTTAGATCTCAAATTACCAGGATCATGTGATTCACAACTTATTTTTCAGTCCTGAGCCGGTGGTTGATCCAATCCTGAAGGATTTACCCAGCTGCTATAACTCCTGTTGGCAGTAAAGGGAATTGCCCCCACAAATCCCCGAAGTCTAGGGACAGTGCTGTCCCACAAAACAAAACTGCTAAGCTGTTTATAAAAAGTCATTCAATCCTTTGGTGGCTAAATGTAGCTGGATCGTGATTTATGGGGGCCTAGCTCTT
>NW_006431210.1:1590086-1614303 GCF_000325575.1 Pteropus alecto
TTTTTAATTATTCATTTGAGAAAACTCTGGATAAAAATATCAGTCCTAAAAATGTGTGTGTTCCAAGGAAGAACGCCAACAACATCCAAGGAAATTTCCAGTCCTGTTTGATGTAAGGAAAATAATTCCCCAGTTCCATATATAGATGCTCATGAGTGCTTTTAGATAGGTTCAAAATAAACACGCCCTCCTAAGTTATCTTCTTTGTCCTTCTGGAGAAAATTAGAAGGGAAAATAATGTTCTATGGAAGAATCTTCTGGAAAGAGCAAAAATAGGGTCAAACACTCTCAGAGCTTCCAGGTGAGGCTTTCTGGCTTGGGGAGCCAGATCTGACACCCCTTCTTCTGGACCAGAGTATGATATCAGGCACAGCTATCTGCTAACAAGCTCGTCCTAGGCAGCAGAAGGCTTTGGGAAGTAGCCACTGAGGAGAAAAATGTAATTTTGATACAGGAAATAGAAGAACATACAGGTTTTCACTCAAGATATATGTTTCTTCGTCTAAAGCCAGCAATTTTGGAAAATGAAGCTAAGACTTTAAAAGTAAGGGCTCTGTCAGGGAAAATAAAACAGGTCCCCCTACATCCATTAGGCCGCTTTTAATTGAAAACTGGAGTACAATCTAACTAATTGTCAGGTACCTCTTTTATTACTTAGACCATTTACCCCCTTCTCTCCAGTATAATCAGAAGGCAGCTACTCTTTTTAGCAACTAAAGTCAAGTATGAAATGGAAAAGCAGAGAAATAACACTTAAAAAATTGATTGTGTATATTTTGTCAGATTTTCTCTTATAAAATAGGTACAGAAAGTACAAAAGTTAAGTTCCTCAAAACAGTAATAGCTCCAGGATTGTATTTTTATATAGCATGGTACTTAGGTGGAAGCTATAATGTGCTAATTGCAGGCAAGTTCATGTTGTTTGAAAGAGTTTTACCTATTGCTTTGGGGACCTACTTAATTTCAAATCTTGGCACTGTGCTGACACAATATGGCAACTTTAATTTTAAAGATCAAGAAAGAGGAGCTATGGGTGAAATTTGAGCCTATTTCTTGCTAATTTAGAATAAGAAAGAAGGGAGGTTGGGATAACTCATCAAGTTAGGATGTCCGTCTGAATTTATGATACTGGAATTTTACTATTGAAAATATAACCTCCCGTTTCCTTTTTTTATATTTCAGGAATTTTGCTGGTGGTTATATTTATTGAATTTAGGTTTTTATTTTGAACTTTCATTTCCTCTCTTTTCTTCGACGTGGACTCTCCATATGCTATCTAAAAGGCAAAATAACTCGTATATGTTATTTTTTTAATTATCAAAGATACACATGTTCCATCACAAGGATGGTTATGCTTGCAAAGGACTCCTGTTTTGAGGGAGAATGAGACACAAAGATCAATCATTGCAATGCTGCGGAATGAATGTTACAGCAGGGTATGCTAGGGTGGTGGGTGGGGATTCACAGATACCTAACCACTCTTGGGGCTGTATTTCAGAGCATGAGCTGGTGTGAACCAAAGGACAAGGCAGGGAAGGGACTTTTGAGTTATAGGGAACAGCATGTGTAAAGGCACAGAGGAAAGAGAAAACTCAAGGTTTGGGGGGCCTGGATAAGTATAATTGGACAAAGGGCATGTACAACTTTGAGAGAAACATAAAAGAGAGCTATTTTGGGACATTTTCTCCATAAAATCATTGAGAATTAAAAATGGTTCAGGCACGCTCTAAACCATTTTGTTGATGATCTCAGTGTTTAAAGGTTGTGGATTTGGAATAATGCACTATAACAGATCTTAGCCTGGAGTCACCGTGGCTTTTCCATACAAGGGCAGAATCTATTTTGAAAGCTGAAGCTTAAGCAGTATTTTCTCAATGAACTGGTAGCAAGGTTTTTTGTGCTATCAGAGCAGAGAAGCAGAAGGCTGCGTCCAATAAATACCCATTATTTTAGTTGTCTGACTCTTGAAGACTTAAATGGCTTCCCTTCTCCTACTTGTTCTTCCTCTAGGATTTCTTCCTCTTCACTTCAGATTCAGGATGTAACCACGTTTAAAATGAGTCAGAAAAATTCCAGTGAGAAGATTCCAGAATGGTCCTGAAAATTAAATTAACTTGGAAAAAGTACAACAAATTGTGGACAAGCATATTTTTCTTTTCTAATTTTGGCCCTTCTTTACGTCGTAAAACAATGCAAGCACATCCTAATTATCGGTGTCTGTGAATGGCCTTTGAATTATGTGATATGCAGAGTTGCTACAGTGTGTACATTGTCATCAGCCATCGGTTGTGACAGAGCTAAATCCTGACTGTGTTGATGGTGAAATGTTGCATACCAAACTTCTAAAAGAGATTTAAAAACTCATGCTCTCTGACAGAATTTAAGTAGATTTGAGCATGTTTTGGCTCTTGTCTCCTTCTGCTTACCTTTTTTTCCCTTCTTCAGTGCAGAGGAGGATCTTTAATTTGGGTCCAGATGAGATTTAGTAATTGATGTGCAAAGCAGCTGGAGTCTGCTAACTCCTGGGCTGAAGCTTAGGAGCTATTTTGGGGTATTTTCTCCGTAAAATAATTGAGAATTAAAAAAACTTAAATGCATTGGCTTCTCGCCCTGTTATATTTAGAGTAACCCTGATAATAAATCGGTTACTATGGATTTCACCATGGAAGGGCACAAAATAACTGACCCAAGCAATCTAGAAAACAGATGTCTTTGGTTGGTTTAAAGGAAATTCTCAAGACCAGATTTAAAGACAGCTCTGCGGAGCCCAGTGACATCGTCCATTTTAGAGTTTTTTTTCTGCCTTAAATTTTTCTCCCTGCCATCTCTCCACTCAAATTCTTGAGAAGAGTAGAAGTGGTCCCCAAGATCCTGTATTTATAATATTTAACCTGCTCATCAGAAATTCTTTGGGTAACAGATTAACTTTTCAATCTCATATTCTTCACTTTCTTTCTCATTTACTCTGTGTGTGGATGGCTCCCACATCGGGGTCAGAATGAGCTTCTGGGCACCCTCCTGAAATTACGCCTAAATCTATATGCTATTAGGGAAGAAATTTTATCCAATTCTGAAAAAGTTCTTTGTATTCTTTCTCTTCCTTCTAGCCCCCTCCGAAGCCCCTTATGTGTAAAGGAATTAAAGTTTAGTAGTAGAACATAAACTACCTCCTGAATGGTTTCCCTTTCTGGCTCTTGCTGGGGCCATAGAATTGCTCAGAAGCTTCAGGGGTCGTCCTGAAGGGAATCATGTGGTTGTGGTGGATTTGCTTAATTCTGTCTCATCTACAATCTTAAGACTAGCTTTATAGTCAACCAAAGGTTAAGAGAGACCATCTAAGACTTCACATCTTCATAAAGGAAAAAGGTTGGAAATCTTTGCTGTAGATGGTATTGTAGGGCCAGGACTGGCTTCTTAAATTGCAGGAACCTGTCTACGGCCATGCTACCCTGAACATGCCCGACCCCATCTGATCTCGGAAGCTAAGCAGGGTCAGGCCTGGTTAGTACTTGGATGGGAGACCACCTAGGAAGACCAGGTGCTGTAGGCATAAAAAAATAAAAAAAATAAGGAATTGTAAGCTGACAAGGTCCTTGCAATCTGTGAGGTCAACCAAGGGTTGACCTAAATAAATAAATAAATAAATTACAGGAACTCATACAAAATGAAAATGCTTGCGTCTTATTCCAAAGTTTCAGAATTTCAAGACAGCGACAGCAGAGCAGTAAACCAAGCATGAGGTCCTTCTAAGTGTGAGGCCCTGTGTGAGTGTATAGGTTGTACATCCCTTAAGCTGGGCCTGGCCTGTAACAGATCTTTTTACGTTTTGAAAACAACTGTTCTAACTAGCAGTGTTTACTTGCCTTATGAAATTCTCTATCCCAAAATTTTGTTTTGAGATTATTGATCGTATAACCTGATGATTAAATGCCTACAATTAGAATGAGGTTATAATAATCAAACCTATATGATAGCTGGCCACTTTAAAATGTTATTTTAAACAAGGTCACGTTTTACAAATTGGAAAAAGATATATATATATATATTTTTTTTTTTACCTAAATTAAAAGACATTTTATCTGACTGATTAATCTCTCCTTACTGTGGGTTTTCAGTTTATATTACCTAGTAGCATTTCTTCCCTGGATCATGTTCCTGTAAAATAAAGAATATTGTGACCTGAATACATTGGCTCGCTGCCCTTCCTGGGACATCTAAACTGTGCAAGTGTAGACCTTGGTTTCTGATGTTGTGAGTTCAGGTTCTCGGTTAAGAGCACGGGCCGCCTTTTTATTGGTATTCCCAGGGAGTTTTAATTAATTGAGGATTAAAAGGATTGAGAGCATTGGCCTCTGGGTCTAACAGGGGTTGAGCTCTCAGGGGTTCACCTGACAAAGTCCAGGAAAATACCATAATCACAGTCTTCCGGAAAGATTGGTTCCCACGGAGACGATGTTTTTGCTAAATCTGTAGTCATTGCCTTCTTTAGAACCATCTTTCTAGGCATCTCCCAAAATAAAGGTTTGCCTTTCTAACCTAGGCAAGAGTGAATGTGCCAAGGAAACTTCTGTTCTGAGGAAGTTGAAAGGAGACAGCCTAAAATACAGGGTCAGGTTCAAAGTGAAAGGACAAAAGAGACATTTTCCAGTTAGCAGGCAAGAGGCGCTGTAGAATAAAGGGCCTTATAGAAGCCGTGACTATTAAACTCCAGAGTGCTTAATCTTCACTATTGTCATTCATTCAGCTTTACTAAATTCTTAACAGTGGGACCTTGTCCTGGTGGGAATTTTTTTTTTTTTTTTAACAAAAAAATAACTCTGAGCCTCTACCTCTTCGGACAACTCAACTTTCTTGTTTGGAGTATAAATCTTACGTTGTTTTCCTTTTTCTGGCTCAGAGTGTGGCCCCCTCCCTAAAGTGACTTGTTCAATGTGCTTTTCGTTGCATTCATGCCCACCCTCCCTGCTTAGGAGGAAACTCTCCGTTTGTCATCAAAATAGTAGGCTGTTTTTCTACTTTCTCCCTCCCTCTCACCCATTGTCTTTCAGTGGGGTGAAAAGGTCTTTACTTTTCTCTTTCTCCCTCCCAAATCTCGCTATTAATAACTTTTCAAACATTGTCACGCATAGACTTCCACTAGCTCCGAGGGTGTTTTTTGTTTGTTTAAGGCAACGTGTTTCCTGGTCTGAAAACCGGGTTTCCCAAAGTAGCTGTGATGGGATTATTCCATACTCACCTCCCACCGGCAGCATCTTTGCTTCTGGATGGAAATGGAAATTGCAGGTCTGGGACCCCAGCACCTCACTATGCTCCATCCAGCCTTGTGGCCTGGGGGAAGGACTGCTTGGGGCAGCCACCTGGTCACTTCTTGTTTGAGATGGGGTTGAAGTCTTTTCCTTTTCATGACCAAGGAAAAATGACTAAGTGACTTCTTGCTTTCTTTTCTTTCACTCTGGAAGGAGAATTTTGTATGGGATAGAAATTAACTCTGCCAAAACCTGTGCAAACAGATGCGCTTCTCACTCTCCTCTTTGGGTGAATTTCTCCTGATCCAATGCTTTTATGATTAATACAGTATCAGTTTTTCTTTAAAAAAATAAGTAAAGAAAATAGTTTTTACTTAGTACCTTTCTTCAAATGATCATGATGCGTTCGACACACGTGAAACCCTATATAAATGGTTCTAAGGCTAAAAAGCAACTTCTATTCAAAACACTGTAGTATAAATTCTTACAAGCAACGTTATGATTAAATGAGTCAGCAGATTGCAGAGTTATTTCAGAAATCAAGAATTTTAGGGCTGCGTTCCTGCCCAGACCTGAGGGCAGGCTCAGGGTTTTAGTATTTGTATTGATACTCAGAGCTCACTATCTACTTAACTGTGTGCAAAATAATAACATGATGAAATCAGTGATTCACAGCTTCCTGAATAATCTTTGCAGACTGTAATTCTGACCCTAACCATCTCCTGCACGGAAGAGTAAGGGCCTCCCCAGTAAGTGCCTGAAGTGCCTGGCATGGTCGTCACGGTCTTCCTCAGTCTGAACATCAATCCCGTTTTCCAGTTGTCTCAATCTCTCTCTCTCTCTCTCTCTCTCTCACACACACACACCACACACACACACACACACACACACACACACACACATACACACACAGATCCATTCATCCCCATCATCCACATCTCTGCCTACCTGGACCACTGGCCCTTTCCTGCACTTTCTCACCCCTGACCTCTGCTGCTTATCCATAAGGGTAAAAGCCTACCCCTTCTTTAGAGCCGGAAATAAGTGCCAGTTCCCCTCTAATTCTTTTGAGTTCCTATGACCTTTACTCCGTAGATATTTTATGTGTACCTACTATGTGACCTTTACTCCGTAGTTTTTTTATGTGTGCCAGGCACTCTCCTGGGTACTTTTTCACTTTCTGCTTCCATTAAAGTTTTTATCATTCTGCTTGGTGGCCTCTGCTATTTACTGTTCACTCAACTTATCATTATTGGTTGATTGAGAAAGGGCAGAAACCATGCTTATACAGTTGAGATGATAAGGGGCTCTGACCCCCATGCAGTCAGAAGTTAGTGTGTAACTTTTGAATTCCCAAAAATTTAACTGCTAATAGCCTACTGTTGACCAGAAGCCCTACTAATAACATAAGTCAATTAATACACATTTTTTACAACAAAATAAGCTAGAGACAAGAAAATGTTATTAAAATCATAAAGAAAAGAAAATATGTTTACAGTATTGTATGAGTTTATTGAAAAAATCCATATGTGAATAGACTGGCGCAGTTCAAACTCGTATTATTCAAAGGTCAACTGTACATCTTAGTATGCCCAAGAGAGCCCACCGTACCCACTCCAGTTGATTGGCATTCGATGAATGAATCGGCATGTGAATGAGTAAATACAGAGACGGGCTTTGGAATCACGAGGCTGTCTACCCACAATAGCCTATGTTGTTAAGAGATTCAGGACGGTGTTCCATCTTTGGGAATCTTTATTTTAAACTGTAAATGTATATTGGAAATTGTTCAGAAGAAAGCTTTGAGAAAAGGGGTTTCGTCAATAACCATAGATACCATTCGTGAAGTACTTGCTATGTGCTGGGCATCGTGCTGATACTTTATGTGCATTCCCTAACTGGGTACATTCAGTAACTGCAGGAGGTAAGTATTTTTATTATCTCCATTTTACAGATGAGAAAAACTGAGGCTTTAGTGTAACTCACTCAACATCACTCAGTGACAGACAGATCAACTCCTCATGTGCCTGAAGTAAAGACTAATTCTTAATCTCTAGGCCAGTATCTAAACTGACACAACTCTGTGGGAGAGGATGAGAGTATTATGTGTAACAACACCTGAAATCTAGAAGGTCAAACAAGATCTATGAATGGAAAAAAATAATTGCAAGAATTAGAGTAATGATTTGAGAGTATTAGAGGAGGGAAGGTAACTTAATCTCATATCCAGATAAGACGAGAGTGACCTGAACAACTTTTCTCCATGCCCTGTATAGATTTGGGATTTGAGACAAGCCCATCAAAGGAATTGTTAATTTTAGATTTTTAGATATAGGGGAATATTTAGTTTTAAAAGAGACAGTTATTTTTCCTTTTGATTTAGGATTGTCTCTGCACTTTAGCTAATAGAGGATTAGTTAGAACAATGGTGCCTCATATCCTCGATGGGAAACAGAAGTAATCTGAATAAGATATGGGCGCTCCATGAGTATTACTAAGACATGAAGCGTGAACCTGATGGCTCTAATGCATATGTGGCCTTCTCTACCACGAGTATTTTTTTTTTTTCCTTTTTGGTTGCACCTCTGTTCTTTGATAGCAAAAGTAGAAGAGCATAAGATAAGAAAGGTAGAAAAATCTACGATTAGAAAACACTTAACTCAGTTTGTGACGAAGAGCTATCTTCTTGTTCTAGGTAATTAGAGTGTTAATTATGCTACTGACCATGACTGTCACAAACAACAGAAGTCATGGTTAACTCATAGAAGCCATAATTAGACAACAGAAGTCATAGTTAACCAATAAAAAGTCATGATTAATTAACAGGAGTCATGATTAACCAACAGAGGTTACGATTAACAACAGAAATAATAGTTAATCAGCACAAATCATAGTTAACCAACAGCAATCCTGATTGACTAACCTGATTACTACTAAAATCAGTGGATCTTTTACTAACTTCAGAGAAATCTGGTTGCTTACTTTCTTAAGTACAGATAATATCATCATCAAGGAACATATTATTATTGAAGAATTTTTTTTATGGCATTAAGGTATAATATATCCGAGACTATCCCTCTGGCTCTGGTTATAGATGAAGACTTCATCAATACATTCACTCATTCAGCATTTATTTACTGAATATCTACTGTGTGTCAGGATCTGTCCCAGCCCTGGGGATATGTATCAGTATAATTTTATTAGGTGTTGAAATATTGAAATACTTTTCTACCAGTTGTTTTAACAGCCGTTACTTTGAGTCTTTCCTTCCCCCTAGCCGAGTCCACTGTCTTGATTCCAAGGAAACCATATTAAGCGCTGCTCGGAGACCAATTTAGAGCCCACGACCTGCCTGCTTCGGTTCTGGGGAACCAGCCCCCATGCTCATTTTTCTCCCCTGTCAGGGAGGCCTGGATCCCAGCAAGGAAGATGTCACACTCGGTGGAGGTACTGTGACACCTTAATGTGGCAGTCCACGATGCCCATTCAACTCCCTGAGGCTGTGACCACTGGGCAAAGGCTGGCATCCCCCTGTGTCGCCCATTTAAACTCTGAGGTAGACAGTCCTATTTTAGTATATCATACTTAAATAGGTATAATAGAGAGGGAAAAGCAAAAAATCAAGGTTGCCTAAAAGAGGAAGCATTCACGTGTGCTTGGATCTGTCAGAGAGGGCTTCCTGGATGAGGTGACATATATCTTGAAGACCTGATAGAAGTTTTCTGGGTTTACTTGGAAAAGGATGTTCTGGGGAAGTGAAATTGTGGTGTCAGCAACCCTAGACTTAGTGTCAGAAAACCAGACCTTCAAACTCATAGCCATGAACGTGGGGCCGGTTATTAGAGCGTTCCAGCTTCAATCCAGCCACAGCTACCTGCCTGAGGTCCCTCACAGAGGTGTTGTGATGACTCAGTTTCAAAATAAATGTAAAAGCCATCTGAAAGCCCTCTTGTTGGTGTCCTGTAAGCGCCAGGTTAGTCCCAAGAAATTGCTGTTTTTGCCCATACAGGTGGAGGGTATGTCCTCCCTTAGTCTTCAGACACCACCTTCTCCTTGGCCATTGTCTTTGTCCACAGAAACACTCTCATTCCCAACTCTGAAGCTATTCCAACTCGTCACTCCCTGGTGCTTACACACTGGGATCCCAGAAATTTATACCTGGAAAAGATCTTAGAAATAAGCCACCCAGCTCCTCACTTAGAAGAGGAGAACTTAGCCCCCCAGGGCTGTGACCTGCCCAAAGCCGCACAGCGGCGATGAGGCAGCTGCAGCACAGACCCTTGCCATCCCCTCCAGGTTCTTCCTCTTCTGCCTCCCATCTCCTCTCCCCTTGGGCTGCTCTTCCAAACAGGGCCAAATCCTTCCTCTTTATATGCCTAGCTTTTCAGTCTTTCCTCCTCCAGATGTGTCTTTATCCATCCACTGGCTTCAAAACTACTACACTTGAACACAGTACTTTAAAGCCCATTTTTACATATGACCAGTTTTGCGTTACAGCTTTGTTTCCCAAAGTATAAGATTCCCAATTTTAAGTGGTAAGGATTCATGGCTTTAAATCACATTGATTTGGATAGTGAGAAACTTGTTTCTTTTCTCTGAATTTCTAAAAGAGGAAGTCTCAGATCAGAGCTGATCTGTCTGTAATGCTTGCTTAGCTCCTTGTGCACCGAGAAGTGAAGAGGCCTGGGGCTCCAAGCTCTTAGCAGATCCAGTGTCCAGCCAGACTGAAATTACATCTGATTATTGTTTCATTGGACTTCCATTTTATTTATTTTATGAGTACCTTCTAATATTGACGGTTGGTGCTACTTTTCCAATTAAGCCAGAGATTAAAAGTTTCCATTTTAAATAGTGTTAAGTATAAAAAGAGTCAACCTAAACAAAAATATTAAGTAAATGAAATTTAGGTGGCATGAAACCATGATGCCACACTCACATACACACATACACACGAATGTGCACACACACACGTACGCACTAGGTCCTCAAAGCAGTGGTCTAAGAAAAAGCAGGTTTTATGGAACTATTCACATGTCGACTGGGGAGAAGGAAGATTTGTACAATGTAAACATCTCTTTGGCCTCAGAAGGCATTTCTGTTTCCCCAAACCAAGTATAAAAATACCTCCCAACATATATTTTAGTCAGCAAGTATTCTACCTTGATGAAAATGATTTACTGAAACTTAGACCTTCTCCTGAAATCCAGCCAAAAATCTGATTTGGAAAACCAAGAAGTCCTATTTAGTTTCTGTCATCATTGTTACTGAACCACACCGACTGGCTAATTAGTGACATATAAAGTTCTTTAATTCTGTCTTCTTCTTTCATCTGAGAATCATGAGGTTGTTTTTCTATCCTCAGTGGTCACTCACGAAGAATTTGCTGAACTGGATATTCAGTTTTTACTAAATAGAGAAGGTCACCTTCGTCCATACCTCACTCGCTTCACACCTGCGGAAAAGACCGGAACTTCCATTGTGTCAATGTTTTTTGGCAGGAGAGCAATGAAGTTTTTGTAAATTGAGTTTGTACATCTGGCAGCCAAAAGTGTCCTGTAGGTATTTTTTTGCAGGAAAAGATGTGTTTTGAGGTGACCACTCTGCACAGATTCTGTTAGGGTTTCAAAGTATTTGTAGCCTGTTATTTTAGATTCTGAGCATATTTGTAGCTCCAGAGGTACAAAAATAAACTGTGTTTTCTTGGAAAATGTGTGTGTCTGGGATGTGACAGGAGTTGCAACCTTAAACAAGACTTCCAGGCATTTACAGTCGAACCATGCCAGTAAAAATATGTTTATTTAGACATTAAAATCCTAGGGTGCCGATGTAAATATCCTAAAGAATGGGTGTTGTATGAGCTTTCTTCGCTAATGTGCTTTAGCTTTGAATGTTTTTAGTTTGACTCCTGGAGTGTTAATGAACTAGAGGGAAAGTTGAACTCAGATGGTGAGAGTCTTATTTGCTGTTCAGCACATTTGGTGGTGTGTTTCTTCCATTCAGGAGAGATTGTTTCTGATGTAGGTAAAAGTCACATCTCACTTGAGAGTGTAAAATTTCTTGCTTTTAATACTCATAGCAACATAGAGGTTTTGTTGGGCAATAGAAGAGAGAAAAGGCAGCAGGCATACCTTTCACGCCCTCTTTATTCATATTATTTAATAAGCATCACTAAATTATCTGTTGTCTGCAAAGCTGTATGGTAGCAATGGGGAGGACAAAGAGAAGGTCGGGACCCTGTGCTTGTGGAGCCGAAAGCCTGCTTTATTTCATCAGGGTTTCATAAAAATTAGGATAAATTGCCTCTTTTGTCAAAATATAATTTTCAAAGAGTTAAAAAAATTACTCATTAAATGTTCAGTAAGCACACACTGAAGACTTATTTAACTCATTAATGAGGGAACTAGTAGAGTGAAAAACTGGGTCAAAAGAGGATATGAAAAAATATCTAGGTAGGTAGGTTGGTAGGTAGATAGGATGGATGGATGGATGGATGGATGGATGGATGGATGGATGGATGGATAGATGGATGGAGTGAAAAGAAAGAAGGATGCTGGATTAAGGTTTCAAGTTAGATACAAAACTGGTCAATGTCCTACAAGGCAATATTAAACAACAATTTGGGGGATTATATTTCAACCAAGCAGAAATCCTTTGCCCTTGGACTAGACAAATATTATTTGTAGTTTACTGGTCTTCTACGATACTTACAGAGTCTGGGTCTAATCAGTAGTAAATGCTGTAAGTCAAACAAAGTTATATTTCTCAAGAGCGTTAGATGACTAAGTAGGTAAGCTGGTCCATCAGTGCTGTCGTACAGCACTGCCCAACAGAACTTTTCTCAGTGATGAAAATATTCTGTATGTGGGCTATGCAGTGTGGTAGCCACTGGGCACATGTGGCTATTGAGCATTTGAAATGCAACTCGTGCAAATGAGGAAATGAAATTTCGATTTTATTTCATTTTGATTTAAATAGTCACATGTGATTGGTGGTTATTATATTGGACAGTGCAGTTCCTACATGCCATTATCTGTGCGCAGTCATTTTTCTACCTTGTTTTCTGGATATTTTTTTCCTAAACACTTTGTAAATTAAATCATATTTTAAATATCGTAACAGGAGCTAAATATGGAAAAGAACTCAGAGAAGACTCCTTTGAAAAGACTTAATTTTTCCATGTATCGAATAATTTCTTTTGCAAATGTGGCGCCTCTTATATTAAGTTCCTTGACAGTGGACTTACCCGAAATCATTCTGGCCAGCAAGGGAGCCGCTTATAAAGCGAAGCCTGTTTGGAAGGAGCCCAACTCTGCATTATGTTTTCCAAGTGAATCGCCTTGGTCTTAATTTTCTTTTAGCAAGATAATAACGGTCACATCTAGTTTTGATTAAAAGGGGCTTTCTGGTTTGCAAAAAAAAGGGAGAGTGACTATTAATATTTCACAAAGAGTTTAAGGCTTAAATAAGTTAACTTTTCTTCTGCCATCACTTCATTACTCAAAATGAGCAAACAATGCATTGATAAGTTGGGCTTTGATTTCTCATGAAGCTCAGTAGTTTTACTTAGTTTTCTCATCTTCTTGCTTGCTTGCAGGGGTTTTTCCGCAGAAGTATTCAGAAGAACATGATTTACACTTGTCACAGAGATAAGAACTGTGTTATTAATAAAGTCACCAGGAATCGATGCCAGTACTGTCGACTCCAGAAGTGCTTTGAAGTGGGAATGTCCAAAGAATGTAAGTGGAGTCTCAAAAAGTTTTTTTCCTTTTTGCCTTATCTATAAACACGATTTGCTCAGCTTCCAAAATCAAGTCGTGGGGGATGTCAGCATGTGGAATTCAGACGTGACACTAATGATATATTGCCAAGGGTAGGTGTAAACAGAGATGACATGAAAATAGAATAACTGTGGGGATTTTCAGATAAAACTTGAGTGGCAGTTGCTAAAAAGACAGGAGTTGGGTGTCGTGGATGGCAGATTTGTATTCCGGAGCAGTTACTAACTGTATATTTCAGAGCCACTAGTAACTTGAGCGTACCAGAGACTCCATTTCTTCATCTTGATAATGGGAATAACGAGTTTTGCCTGTACTGGTGAGAATACGATGAAATGAGAGGCATTGGATATAGACAGTAGTGATAATTTTTTAGAGGGGAATAGGAATAAAGTGTTTGTTGCAGAAGAAACATTTAGAAATTTGGTATGTTGACATTCTTCCAAACAATTTAAAAGTTAGTGGTTCATGAACATCTGATATGGGGATTTGAAATAATACAGGCAAGTATATACACCACAAAAATTTTCATTCTTACATTCTCTCTTTGGTGCTTTCAGATGTAGAGAATAAGAAAGTGACTGGCAAATGGCTTGGTTCAGGCAGGCCTAAGGAAGATGTAGGCATGTGTGCCAGGTGAAGCACTTAGGGAGATTGCTGCTTCTCCATTCATCCCACCACCTGGGGATGTGATGAAGACAAACTGTGAGGGGGGCACTGGGCTGGGAGTCACGAGGAGACTCTGGAGATGCCTGAGGCATGGCCACTGCCCTCTGAGAGTGTGATACAGAAAACCAAAACACTTTAGCTAAACGTAGTCCTGCAGTGGAGTTTGAAGACTTGTTACAGGTTAAGGGCTCTTGGATTTTGGAACTGGGAAATGTGGCTGACTAAGGAGGGAAAGCCCCATAGCCAAGAGCATTGCTCTGAGGTTGCTCAGTAGTCACACTGGTTCTCTGCTGGCAGCTACTATTCGAGATGCTTCTTGGTGGCCTGCCCAGCATCCTAACAGTATCCAAGTTTCATTTGCTTCTCTACCACTCAGATTTCCATACTTTAGGGGAAACTTCAGTGTTGGGATCAAGCCAATTAGCATGTCCTATGTCTAGCCATAGTCATTTGTGCATGGTGTAAACATGTAACCCAGTCCGGTCCAATGAGAATGAATTCAAGACTCATGCTTATGATCCATAAAAGAAAAAAAATGATAAATTAGACTTCATCAAAATTAAATGTGTGCTCACCAAATGACACTGTAAAATTAATGAAAACAAAAGTCATAGATTAGGAGAAAATATTTACAAATTACACATCTGATAAAGGACTTATATCTAGAATATATAAAAACTCTGAAAACTCAATTATAAGATAGCAAATAACTCAATTAAAAAAATAGCCAGTCCCCTTCAAAAATGCCAAGATTATGCAAGACAAAGATAGACCAAGGAACTGTTCCAGATTAAAAGATAAATGACAACTAAATGCAATGTATAGTCCAGATTGAATCCTAAATCAGAGGGGAAATTGCTATAAAGGACATCATTGTGACGATTCGTGAAATTTGAATATAGACTGTAGATTAGAATACAGCATTGTATAAGCTTTAAATTTCCAGACTTTGATCATTGGGCTGTTGTTATATAAGAGAATGTTCTTGTTCTCGATGTCTGCAACTAACTTTCTATGGTTCAAAAGATGTTTGTGTGGAATGAGAGAGAGAAAGAGAGGGAAAGAAAATGTGGCAAGATATTAAGAATTGTGAATCAGGAAGAAGGGTATAGAGGAATTCTTCGTACTGTTCTTGCAACTGTTCAGCAAATTTGAAGTATTATCAAAAGAAAATTACTAAAACAAAACAGAGCAAGACTCATGCTTAGAATATTGGGACAGAAATACCCTTCCTTCCAAAGCACATGAGTGAAGAAGCAAGTAGCCACAAGTACCCCTGGTAGCTATCCTTTATCCCTAAGGGAAGTTAGCTGTAGGACAGAACAAGTACTGTGTCTAGAGGAGTAGAAAGATAGAAATTACACCCTGAATGGCATCTTTGAATTGCTAAACCTACCCACTCGGAAACCTCTGCCTTCAGATTATTTTATTTTTGCTGAGAAGTACCTGGGGTTGGGGTCTCATTCATATTTAGAGTCCTGATGAACAAGAATGAACTGGGTCATCGAATAGGAAAGCATCCTGCACGTGCCATCATTTCCGGGAGGGTCTTCTTCTTACTCTGTGTGGTTCTATTTGTAGATGATGGGTCCATTGACTACATTTCAGCTAGGTCCCGTTGATCCCTCCAAACTTTAGAGCTATTGAATTACTTAAAATCAATAAATGTGAAGATATGAAGCTAATATTCACTTAGCTCAGGCTCCAAATTGTACCATTAAAGAGAAAAGCATGATATTGACCTGAAATAGCCAGATTATTTACATGTATAAGTGGGACTCACAGGATGATCACCTAATGCTGACATTCTATTGACATGAATGTTACAGTGTAGTTCCGTGGGAGAATTTTAGTTCAGGCTGAAATTATAAATGAGTAAGCCAGATGTGAACTCAGGGAAAATCAGTACTTTTACATTTATTTTGTGTGGGCTGGAGACCCATTTCCTGCTTACATTACTTAAAACCCATATCCTGCTGCTCTGTAAAAACTGGCAGCTTTGTTGGCAATTAAAAAAAATAATGTTTACACCCACAGGAAAACTCCAGTTTCAACCCTCAAGGAACTTATCACCTTAATTAGATTTAAAAATATAGAAATGAGAAGAAAATGGGATCATTATGCCCATGTAGACAAAAATAAATATATTTTTCCTTAGAAGGAAATTGAAGGGAAAGAAATAAACACTTGGAGTATAGGGACTGAGGGTACAATAGAATATTTTTAAAGTCGAAACAGAAGGAAACAGGAACATAGGAGAATCATTTAGATCACGGTATACGCAGCTGAAAGGAACCCAAGAATAATAGAGACTCATAGAATGTTAGAACTGAAAAAGAATCTTAGAGGTTGATTTTCACTCACCTCTCTCATTTGACATACAAGTATATTAGGACCCGGAAAGACGAAACGCGTTTCCCAGCAATCTCTGACTGCTTAACGAAAGACCAAGATTACAATTCACGCCTGCTACCGCTCCCTCTGTGCTTTCTCTGCAATGCCAAGATTAGCAAGATTGGCATTTAATTCTAGCCACAGGCCAGGTCAATTCATTCGTATGTGTCTGAACTCTTTGGATGCGAGCGACAGAAACCTAGCTAAAACTGGCATAAGCTAACCAGTCGGCACATGTAACTGAACAGTTCACAGTAACACAGCTGGGTGCAAGTGCTCATGTTCGTTTTCAGGACGTTATTCCTCTTTGTCTCTCACAGCTGTTTTTTGCTATGTTGTTTTTGTTTCCGGGAAGATTTTTCCCGTGACTAAAAAAGATGGCTATGAGCAGCTTCAGTCTGATAGTCTACCCAACAAAAAGAGAGTCAGGTCTTGATCATTCCATCAGCGCCTAGGGACTAGTTGTGATTGGCCTAATTTAGGTCACGTGCCCCTCTATGAATACATTCCTTTGGGGGTCGGAGGTGAGGTAGAATACTGTGATTGGCTAGGTCCAAATCATTTGCCAGTCTCTGGGGGTTGGGATTGAGGTCTACCTCGCCCAAACCACATGAGCCGGGAGTGTGGCAGAAAGTGTTGTTCAGAAAGACAAGAGGCAAAATCTACCTTATGTTCACCATGATGGTCACATGGTGCTGTTGCCAGTACATTCTTCTTAGTCTTTATGCTAGAGGGGGTAAGGGGAAGAAAGGGGACAAAAAGGAAGGAAAGAAGGAAATGACAAGGGAGGGAGGGAGAAAGAGAGAGAATGAGCTAGCAAGTCTTAAGGATTATTATGGTCATTGCTAACAGAGTATTTCCTATGTGCCAGGCACTGGGTTAACCTCTTTAAATACTTCATCCCATTTGATCTTCCCAACAGTCCTATGAGATAGGTTACTTAGTCTTTCTCTTCCCCCTTTGTTGGGCAGATGAGGCACAGAGAAGTTAATTAGCTTGCTCAAGGCAACACAGTAATGGGTAGTAGTGGACATTTAGACTCAAATAGAAAGATACACTGCATGCTATAAAAAAAAAAAAAACCAACGTTTTTACAACTCTGAGTTCCCTTTCCAACTATGTTTTATTATCACTGGTTAATAAAACAATAATTATCCTCCTTACTTTATATTAGAGATATACCCCCTAGAAAATCATGTGCAAATTTAATTTTTATAGATCAAATTTGGTTTTAAATGTATAAGGAGATTACTAGTAAAAGAAATCCTTTGGTGTGGGCCATCAGAAAAGCATGAATATTTCTTCATTTTTCTGTTCTGTAATGCTGATTGGTATACCTTATGTTTTCCAAGGGCTTTGTACAGCTAAAGGAGCCTTTTTTACAGAGAAATAGCTATTTGTCAGAGCATGGAATTTGAAAGCGGTAACAGCAAGTGCAAAAAATCGATTTTCAGCAGCATTCTAAAAGTGGTACAAAAATTTATGAAGAACTTGGGAAGGAGGCAAAGGAAGCAAAATGACTCAAAGTTGAGGGATGAGCTCTTGCTCGTGGGATGGGAGGCTCGTAACTATGTCAGCAAAGGCCACGTATGTGGCTAAGCCCTAAAATAAAAACAAGAAATAAAAAAAGAGAAGCAGTAAATAAAGACATAAAATTTGGGATTGTGAAAGAGATGTTTGGACAAGCTTATGATGCAGATAAACAGCTAATTGTCCAGATGCAACAGGAGAAAGTTTAAGATGCTGCTGCTCAGAGACTGTAGGAGCATAGAAAACCTGACCAAAAGCATTTGAGTCAGTTACAGAACTTCAAATGAGTAGTTCAGACCTTTAAGCCAGGGATCAGCAAAATGTTTAAAAAGGGCCTGATAGAAAATATTTTGGTTTTGTGGGCCATACGATGATCTCTTTCAATCACTCAATTCTGCCATAGCACAAAAGCAACCATAGAAAATACATAACAAACAGGTGTGGTTGTGTTCCAATAAAATTTTATTTACAAAAACAGGTGAAGGGCTGGGTTTGACCAAAAGGGCCATAACTTTACTACTTCTGTTTTAAGTGGCTCACTCCGGGGGCAGGTATGCCACCTATGCCTGCTCTGTGACCTCCTCTCCAGCTCCTACTCTTATCTGTTGATCTCCTACCAATAGACACCCCAGCTTTGAGCCATACTGAATCGTGCTGACCCTGAGCCTCATATTTCTGCAGAGGCTATTCTCTGGAATTCAGCTTCCACCTCCCTCTCCTGAAATCGAGCCCCAGGAGCCCACTGAAACGTCACTTCCTCTTCGAAGCCTTCATTCAACCCCACCCCACACTCCATTTTTCCCCCTGTATCCCTGTAATGCTTTGAATGCACTTCCATGAACAGTGTATAGTGTGATTCTCCACACGCCAGTGAGGCTCCCTGGCTTGTTTATAAAGTCCTAAAAGGCAAGCCTCAATCAAGTCTTCCTCACTTTGCAGTCCCAGTTAGCACAGTGCTTTGCTCAGTGAAATTAGATTGACCAAGTGGTTAAATGTGGCTATTTTAAAGGGCAACGAAATCTGGCATCTCCTTAGCTTTACTTTCTGAAAGGCTGTCAGACACAAAACAATTTTGGGTGTGCATCTATTCAACGCTCAGTCATTCGCTTCTCTGATCCGGGCTCAAAACAAGTTATTCGACTTTTCTGGGTTTGTGTTTTCTACCAGGATAAGAGGAACATTAGTATTGACTAATAGCCCTGGCATGATGTGAGAATCGATGCTCTTAATCCTGTTTAGACAACAGTGTTTCTACAGTCTGCTTCCTCTTGCCAATTCCTTCCCCTAGAAGACATTAGATCCTCCAGTGTGTTTGCTATCGAAAATGGTCGAGCTAAGCAGGTATCTTGTGTAACTGTGCATGACAAAAGCCCAGTTAAGGTGGAGAGGCTAAAATGGACAAGTGGTAGGGTTTGGAGCTCACTTTTGCCAAATCTTCGCTATCAAATCGCTCACTGACAAAAGGAAGAGATCCAGGGGTAGGATAGAATTGAGGACAGGAGACCAAAAAAATGAAAAAATAAAAAAAAAAAGGAGGGATAAGAATTGAGTGAGAATCGAGATTCGTGTGCAGTGACAAAGGGCAAGTAGTGGACCCTGGCTGCTTCTAACGTTTGCCCAGGTTCCCATGGTCCTCTGTCTTTCTAGGTGGGGTGTCTGTAGGACCCTTTGTCTGTAACAAAGATACTATGGGAAGTATTGTGGCTGCCACTCCCATTCTATTTCTTTTTCTTTTTTCTGAAAACCACTGGCCATTAATTCACAAAGGAAGCACTTCAGATTGCTCTTTGAGCTTGTGTTTATATGGTCCATGCCTTTGAGTGGTGGGTAATACATGTCTTTTATTTTGTTTGAGAATGCTGTTTAGCATTTATTTAGCAGCATTTTTTTTTCCATGGCAGTTTCATAAGTATATTTGTAGAACAGAGCAATTGAATAATCTCTGCATTTAAGAGTCCCTAAGCACTCATTGACACCTTCTCATTTGGGGTGTATTGAGCTTAAAAACAACTTTTTATAAAGTCTCTAAATTCCGATTTATATTTTACACACGGATGTCTCCATAGGTCAATTGGGTGGAATAAATGTACTTTGTGTGGACACTTAGATACTTGCTTGAGAGGCTTCTGTTATTCTGTGTTCCTCTCATTTCCCCTTTAATGTTAAACTTACATTAAAACAAACCTTTTGGATTAAAGGCACTTAACCTCAGTTAAAATCACTTTTGTTGGTGCACAAATTATATTGATGTGCTCATCGGTTCTACGGCTAGATTTTACTAGCTTAATAATGAGGAAATTCATATTGTAGGTTGCCCTGTGTACTTGGGAAATTACATAAAAATCATCATCAGGGCACTTAATGTCTTTCTAATTTTAGTTTATTTCTTCATTTGTTCCCAAGTTACATCCTAACCTGTTACTACATTTGCAGGGTTCACCGTGATCATTTTGTTCTGCTCACCAGAGATACAGCATTAACCCTCGACCTTCTCCTTTAACCCGCCACAGCAATCCCCAAAGAGTCCCCCCAAATGTAAATGAAAGGCTAGAAACTTCATATTTTTATATCTAAAAATGTCATCAGAGCTGGAAACTGAAAATCTGCTGCCCCTTTCCACTTGCCAAATGTTGATGTTTTCCTGCATCTGCCTGAGATTTAAAAAAAAAAAATTCCGTTTGGGCACCAGCAGTCCAGTGATGTCGGTGCCACTGTGGGACTTGAAGCCCATTAACACTCAGGCTCCAAAGGAAGTATTAAAATTCCTTCAGCTTTACTAACACATTCCTCTTTGCAGCCTGTCTCCTGAAGGGCGACACTCAGCACATTCTCACCTTAGAAAAAGGAGAAATTTCCATTACACAACAAGACAGAACAGAGGAAGGGACAAAGGGCTTTGGAGTTAGCCTGAGCTGAGTTCAAATGCCGCCCTACCTTCTAGCTGTCCCATCTTGGGCAAGATGTATAATTTTGCTTTAAGTGGGACGTGCTTACCTACAACATGAGGATTATCACAGCAACTTTGCTGGATTGTTTTGTGCATTGGTCCTCCTAAGGATAATGCATTTAGGACTGTGCTTGGCACACAGAAGGTGCTAAATAAATGATAGCTGTTATCTCAGGTTCCTCCTTTAGTGGTAACACAGTATCTGTTCTGTGCTCCTGTTGCTGCTGCCAGAGCTGTTTGTTTTTTGTTTTTTGTTTTTTTAAATAATATCAGCCTTCGTCCCCTTTCAGGAGAAAAGTGACGGGTGGAGGTTCTATTTGTTTTTAGTTGTTTATAACACCACAGTATAGGTGTACAGCTCCAATATTAAGTTACAGCATTAAAAATAAAGCTTGAAGGCATAGTTTCCAAAATATATATTCACCTTTCTCGTTTACCATAAGCTAGGAGGCAGGTCATTTGCCCGGAGATGCTGAAACACGTGAAATCAGAGAATAGGATGGGATCCCTGGTATCGTGCAACCCAATGCCAGGGGGAAAACCGAACTGGGGTGTTAGAAAGGACGCCTGGCTCCCATCCTGCATCATTTAGCTCAAGGCGAGGCCATGGGGATCTCCTGGGCAGTGTTGGACTCATGCCAAATTGCCCAGGAAGCAAAGTCTTCCTTTCTCTCTCTCAGCATCCTCCTTTCATCACCCATTTGGGAGGAATTCTGGGGAGGACATCAGTGATAATAGGATAGTTGATGGTCACAAAGTGCTCTACCAACAGCAAGTCTCCTAAGACTTCGGGTCATCCCATGTGGCAGATAAGACAGGAATAATACTGTGATCCGATCCAAATTGCCCAGGAAGCAAAGTCTTCCTTTCTCTCTCTCAGCATCCTCCTTTCATCACCCATTTGGGAGGAATTCTGGGGAGGACATCAGTGATAATAGGATAGTTGATGGTCACAAAGTGCTCTACCAACAGCAAGTCTCCTAAGACTTCGGGTCATCCCATGTGGCAGATAAGACAGGAATAATACTGTGATCCTCGGTGTCCTGAAATTAGGCTAAGAGACTTGCCTAAGGTCCCACTGCTGGCTTAAACCTAGGGGTCCTACCTAATTCCAGTTTCCCGTGTATGCACAACAGAGTTCTTATGTGATTTTAGTGCTGCAAAGTTTTCAGTATCTTCATCCACCTTTGCTCCCAAATTGCATATCTCATCATATATATACATGCTTTGATCTAATATAGGTACCAGTTTTACTACATTATTTTCCCAAATGTAAACTCTGCACACAGTGGTATGAAACATAATTTTAGGAAGTAATGAATTTAGCATGGAACAATATCAAATTATATAGTGATAGTTATTTCCTTTTCAATGTTCATTTAGTCTTTTTATTACCAATGAGGAAAATCTCAGTTTAATGCCAGAACAGTCTTAATTAATGCCTCTTGAACCTTTCCTAATGTCCTCTTTTTATAGAGAGAGGACAGGCAACCATACCTAGTCAAGACTAAATTGTATTTATTGCAGAGCTGTGCAAATTCTTTAAATGGCCAGATAGTACATATTTCAGGCCTTGCAGGCCGTTTGGTATTTGTTACCTGACTCTATCATTGCAGCATAAAACTTGATGACCGAGAATGGCTTTATTCCAATAAAACTTTATTTACAAAACAGGCAATTGACCTGGAAACCCTGTTTATTTTTCACTCTTACCTCCTCTTTATGAAAAATAAAATTACTTTTCCCTTTATAGTAATATAAAATTCCCTAAATTTAACTTAAGCAAAAAAAAATTAATTTAAACAGAAATCATAAGAGCATAATGGCCTATGAGTATGTGAAAAATTTTGCTGGTAGTACTGGAAGGAAAGTTTGAGAAAATCTGTTTTTATATGTTAGCTGGTCAAGTGTTGTTGCATCTTAAGTGGAATAGAGCAGAGTCTGGGGGATCCTCAGCCCCCTCACAGCCCCCTTTAGTGCCTCAGTTGCTGGTCAATATCCCCCTGAGCTGCGTCTGGCTTGTTCACACCCCTCAGCCCTTCCTCCATCCTGAGCAGTGCACAACTCAAAGGTGGCAGCTGGGTCTTGCTTTTCTTGGATCCTCAGGGTTTAGTCCTGTCCTGGTATAGTGAACGGTCATTGAACGGGTAGATCTGTCGGCATGGGATTCAAGCATCCAGGCACACTGGTGGCGGAACAAGGGAGACCTCAAGTTGCACTGTTTATTTCCCCGTCTGAAGACGGGCAGGGTAGTGGCTTAAAGCACAGACTTGAGGGCCAGTCTGGATTCAAATCCAGCCCACTCCTTATTTAGCTCTGTGTGATCTTGGGCAGGTTATTTAACATCTCTGTGCTCCTGGTCCTTCTCTAATATTACCTATCTCACATGGCTATTAGGAGGAATAAATGAATGAATTTATGGTAGGAATTAAAGACATTTCTTAGCTACGTGTTAGCTCTCATTACTCTTCCTCCTGCTCTGATAATGACCCAATCTAGCCTCCAAAGAATGGCCTATTTGATCATCGATATGGTCCTTAGTGACTGTGCAGAACAGCAAATGCTCCTTCCAGCCCAGTGGTCCATTTACTCAAAACAAGAGGTACTGTTAAATTTGACATTTGTCCTTGGGGGCTCAGATGTAACACTCACAAAGCAAAGTGTCAGCTCTGAGCCAGATGATCCCATGCTGGGATTCATGGCCTTTCAGAAACAGCTCCAAGTGTATCAGCGTAGGCAGAGCCCTGCACAGCTGGCCCAGCCTGCCCCAACCTGCCCAGGACACTGTTATGGTCCCCAGTATGCCCACACACTAGCTGCCACTGAGTGCTCTGCATGTCTGGTCATGTGACGCGGCCTCAGGGTGTGCGTGCTGTTCTCTCTGCCCATGATGCCCATCCCCTACTCCCTCTTTCTGCTTGTCCTTCAGGCCATCCCTCTCCTGAACACGCAAACACACTTCTCTGAGAACAGGGAGCCGGTGCAAATTACTCTCAGCTCTCTACAGTGTGACATGTTAGTGGCACCTCTGTTGGGTGACTTTGAAAGTCAAACTTGATTTTGAGTCCAGGAGCTAGGTAGACATGAGTGTGTTTGGGGAGGGGGTGTTGGAGGGGATGGTAGGGAAGAGAACGAGAACACACACAGATGTTCTTTGCACTGGCTGTGAAGGCAGACACAGTGTCTCATTCTTATTTAGGTCCTCAAATGAAAGCCTAATGCCTTGTGCTTAACAGAAATTTCTAGAATGGATTGGAGGCAAAGAATACTTGAAGGTTAGAGATTCTAAAGCAGGAACTTTCGTCCAATCTTTCTAAGAGTTAGAGATTTGAATTAGATCCCATTGATATAATGAGCCTGTTTTTGCCTTTTCTATTTTGCTTCCTTCCCTAATTTGCACTGTATAAATCTAGCGCATTACCCCTTTTATGACATGAAGCCTTGATCTTATTTATTCCATGGTGGGTGTAACCAGATGGAACTTGAAAATGGGTCCTAATAGAGAAGATTTGTTTTCTCTAAAAACTGTACACACCTACACACCATATTTCATCAAATCTATAATTTGTTAAGGCACACTATTATTTTATGTACCGCTGAAAAGAAAACAGCAGCCATTAAACTAAGACACAATGAAGACTGGAAGACAGGTGGCA